>NC_063239.1:4569722-4701334 GCF_020740725.1 Corvus hawaiiensis | reverse complement strand
CTCCTTGCTTCCATGAGGAACACAAAAGCTTTGCATCAACACTGAGCAACAGCTGCTGAACACACCTGGGAGCACCTGCTTGCATCAACAGAGGGCTTCAAGCTGAGAATGGCAGCAGCAGCTTCCATCTGCAACAGAGAGCCAGGCAAAGGACAGGGACAGAGAATTCAGTGGAAAGACTGCGGAATTCTGCTTTCAGAGATCATTCCTGCTCACAGTGTCCCTTGTAGAAAGGGGACATCATTCCAGGCAGCCTGGACTGAGCATGTAGGGTTTGTTGTTTAGGAAACCTGCTCAGGCTTTTCCATTCTTTCCTTACAAACAGGAAAACTTCTCTGGGCCTGTGTGCAGGCAGAGCCCTGAGGAGAGCAGTTGGCACATGGTGCCGTGGGCTGGGACCGCCAGCTGCAGAGCTCAAGGGAAGAAGCCCGCTGTGTCACAATGGCTCCTTGGCTTCATGTGCATCACCTGTGTCACCATGGTCTCCTTGATTCCATGAGGCCCCACTGCGTCACAAAGGCTCCTTGCTTCCATGAGGTTCCGCAGTGTCACCATGCTCACCTTTGATCCACATTGTCATAATGGACAATTGCTTCCATGTGGCCCCACTGTGTCACAATAGCCCCTTGGTTCCATAGGTTTTCTAGAATGTAATGTATAATTTTCTACAATGTAACAATGGACTCCTTGGTTCTGGGAGCTACCCTGCTTTTTGCAGAGGTGTCTTTGGTTCCAACAAGGCCCCGCTGTGTCTCAGTGCACCCTGGCTTCCATGCGCATCTGGAGTATCACAAAGGCTCCTTGGTTCCTCGAGGTCTTGCTGTGTCACAATGGATGCTGTGCTCCATGAGGCCCTCCAAAGTCATCATGGAGCCTTGATTCCATGTGCTTCCATTGTGTCCCAGTGATCGCCTTGGTTCCATCAGTTTCCTTAGTGGCACAATGCTCTCCATGCTTCCATGATTGCCCACAATGTCACAATGCTCTCCATGCTTCCATGAGGCCCTGCTTTGCCACAATGGTCCCCTTGTGTCCATGAGGCCCCGCTGTGTCCCAATGGACGGATGGTTCCATGAGGTTCCGTGCTGTTCCATGGTCTTCTTGAATCCGCAGTGCAACAATGGACATTGCTTCCAGGCGGCCTCTGTGTCCACAAGGGGCTCCTTGATTCCATGATTCGCCACGGTGTCACCATGGAGCCTTGTTTCTAGGAGGTTCTGTACTGTCACAATTGTCTCCTTGATGCCATGAGCTCCTGCAGTGTCACAATGGCTCCTTGCTTCCATGAGGAACACAAAAGCTTTGCATCAACACTGAGCAACAGCTGCTGAACACACCTGGGAGCATCTGCTTGCATCAAAAGAGGGCTTCAAGCTGAGAATGGCAGCAGCAGCTTCCATCTGCAACAGAGAGCCAGGCAAAGGACAGGGACAGAGAATTCAGTGGAAAGACTGCGGGAATTCTGCTTTCAGAGATCATTCCTGCTCACAGGGTCCCTTGTAGAAAGGGGACATCATTCCAGGCAGCCTGGACTGAGCATGTAGGGTTTGTTGTTTGAGGAAACCTGCTCAGGCTTTTCCATTCTTTCCTTACAAACAGGAAAACTTCTCTGGGCCTGTGTGCAGGCAGAGCCCTAAGGAGAGCAGTTGGCACATGGTGCCGTGGGCTGGGACCGCCAGCTGCAGAGCTCAAGGGAAGAAGCCCCGCTGTGTCACAATGGCTCCTTGCTTCATGTGCATCACCTGTGTCACCATGGTCTCCTTGATTCCATGAGGCCCCACTGTGTCACAATGGCTCCTTGGCTTCATGTGCATCACCTGTGTCACCATGGTCTCCTTGATTCCATGAGGCCCCACTGCGTCACAATGGCTCCTTGCTTCCATGAGGTTCCGCAGTGTCACCATGCTCACCTTTGATCCACATTGTCATAATGGACAATTGCTTCCATGTGGCCCCACTGTGTCACAATAGCCCCTTGGTTCCATAGGTTTTCTAGAATGTAATGTATAATTTTCTACAATGTAACAATGGACTCCTTGGTTCTGGGAGCTACCCTGCTTTTTGCAGAGGTGTCTTGGTTCCAACAAGGCCCCGCTGTGTCTCAGTGCACCCTGGCTTCCATGCGCATCTGGAGTATCACAAAGGCTCCTTGGTTCCACGAGGTCTTGCTGTGTCACAATGGATGCTGTGCTCCATGAGGCCCTCCAAAATATTCATGGAGCCTTGATTCCATGTGCTTCCATTGTGGCCCAGTGATCGCCTTGGTTCCATCAATTTCCTTAGTGGCACAATGCTCTCCATGCTTCCATGATTGCCCACAATGTCACAATGCTCTCCATGCTTCCATGAGGCCCTGCTTTGCCACAATGGTCCCCTTGTGTCCATGAGGCCCCGCTGTGTCCCAGTGGACGGAGGGTTCCATGAGGTTCCGTGCTGTCCCCATGGTCTTCTTGAATCCGCAGTGTAACAATGGACCATTGCTTCCAGGCGGCCTCTCTGTGTCACAAGGGGCTCCTTGATTCCATGATTCCCCACGGCGTCACCATGGAGCCTTGTTTCTAGGAGGTTCTGTACTGTCACAATTGTCTCCTGGATCCCATGAGCCCCTGCAGTGTCACAATGGCTCCTTGCTTCCATGAGGAACACAAAAGCTTTGCATCAACACTGAGCAACAGCTGCTGAACACACCTGGGAGCATCTGCTTGCATCAAAAGAGGGCTTCAAGCTGAGAATGGCAGCAGCAGCTTCCATCTGCAACAGAGAGCCAGGCAAAGGACAGGGACAGAGAATTCAGTGGAAAGACTGCGGGAATTCTGCTTTCAGAGATCATTCCTGCTCACAGGGTCCCTTGTAGAAAGGGGACATCATTCCAGGCAGCCTGGACTGAGCATGTAGGGTTTGTTGTTGAGGAAACCTGCTCAGGCTTTTCCATTCTTTCCTTACAAACAGGAAAACTTCTCTGGGCCTGTGTGCAGGCAGAGCCCTGAGGAGAGCAGTTGGCACATGGTGCCGTGGGCTGGGACAGCCAGCTGCAGAGCTCAAGGGAAGAAGCCCCGCTGTGTCACAATGGCTCCTTGGCTTCATGTGCATCACCTGTGTCACCATGGTCTCCTTGATTCCATGAGGCCCCACTGCGTCACAATGGCTCCTTGCTTCCATGAGGTTCCGCAGTGTCACCATGCTCACCTTTGATCCACATTGTCATAATGGACAATTGCTTCCATGTGGCCCCACTGTGTCACAATAGCCCCTTGGTTCCATAGGTTTTTGTTGGGGTCCCTCCCCTGCCGTGTAGCCCTGGGAGAGGGGCCCTGAGGGCACAGACACGGGGTTTCCCTGCCCCTGCTCAGCCTCGTTCCCATTGGTTGGTTTGTGTTCCTGCGCGGGCAGAAGGACCCTTGTCCCGTGACTGGAACAGTTCCTGGGCAGAGCTCCGGCCATGCGGCTGGAGAAATAAACATCTCTCTGAAACATCTAGCAAGAATCTGTCTGTCCATATATATTTCCTTTCCATGGGACTCCTGGTTTGATATATGCGTGTTGCAGGATCCCCACTGCAACAAATGGTGGAGATTTGTGAGCAGAACCATCCCCGATCCCTAAGCGACTGATTTGTGTGAGTAAACCCTGGAAACTTTGGATTCCTCTTCTTGGTTTTGCTTTGCTATTCCATATCTAAACTATGGAGGAACCGTGGGAAGACTCTTGGCTCTCAGAGCCGCATATGGACATTTATCTTAAACTTAAAATGATTCTTGAACAACGATTTGTAAATTTTAGCTTGATTCAAGCTCAAAAAGAACTGAAACACTTCCTGGCATGGTTGTTTAAGAACTTTTTCTATGTTTCTTGGGATTTAATTCTTACCAAGGGCTTTTGGAAAACCGTTTGGACACAGTTAATATTGGAGTCAAAATATATGCCGATGGAAGAATATTTTCGTGAATATTATTAGTTACTGAGACTGTTGAGCAATGTCAGCTGTGTCCTGGCGAAGGGAATCCTGGCGCAGGGACCGTGCGGCCCAGGCCACGTGCACCGAGCGCTCTGAGAGCAGCAGCGAGGCAGTTCCCGCGCGCGGGCGGAGCCACGCGAGCCGCAGTGTCGGTGGCGGAGCGGGGAGCGGCGGGACCCGGCGGGACCCGCACGGCGCAGCACAGCGCGTGGTGGAGCGAGCCCCGGGAACGCCCGACCGAGAGGGGCGGGCGCGTGGGCAGCGGCTGGCGGCGATGGCGGTGGAACGGAGCCGCGCCCAGCCGAGACGCGCGCTGGAGCAGGGCGCGGGGGAGTCATCGCTCGGGGGCCCGGCCGAGACGTGGGTGCAGCGCCCGGCAGCGGCAGCGAAGCTGCGACCAGAGGAGGCGACGCACGGAGAACTGAGCGGCACGGCCCGGCCCGGCCCGCACAGCCCCGAACGCGACCCCGGGAAGAGCGCGCAGGCACCAGCAGCTCCAACAATTCCAACACGGAGCGACCGAAGGAGAGAGCAAAGACGCAGCGAGACAGAAAACAGCAGCCACTCGGAAAAAGGAAAAAATCATAGCAACTAAGACCTTAGGGATAGTAAAACGGTATAATGTTAAGCAAAATTATGGTTTTATAACAAGGTGTGACAACCAGCAAGACATATTCGTGCATAGAACTGCTATTAAAAAGAATAACCCTGAAAAATGCATCCCAAGCTTGGGAGATGGAGAGGTGGTGGAATTTAATATTGTAGTAGGGAGAAAAGGGTTACAAGCATCGCAGGTCACTTGGCCTGATGGTGTTCCTGTAAAAGGCAGTATATATGCAAAAAATCGTAGTCATGTTAGACAATATCTCCATTGTAAGCCCCCCCTACAGTTTCCCTTTCCTAATCCCACCTTTCCCTTTTACCCTATGTCCTATTACCCCCAGTGTATTCCTAATCCATTTTTTCATCCATGGTTTCCCTCACAAAACCATGCTTTTGCCAATTGTGTCCCCAAAAATCCCTTTCCAATGCCGGAGTGGGGGATGAAAAGGGGGGAGGGAAGAAGTTAAACCCTCTCCTGCCTCAGTTTCCCCACAAAGCATGCTCAGAGTTCTGTCTCCCTTCTGTCAGCCCTAAGATGCTCCACAGAATCTGATTGGACATTTAAAGACTCAGGAGGGTGGCTTGTTTTGTTTGAAACTGTTTCTTGTTATGTTTATCCAGTTGTTTTCATTCTCCTTTTATTAAAATAAAACGGGTGAGGTGTTGGGGTCCCTCCCCTGCCGTGTAGCCCTGGGAGAGGGGCCCTGAGGGCACAGACACGGGGTTTCCTGCCCCTGCTCAGCCTCGTTCCCATTGGTTGGTTTGCGTTCCCTGCGCGGGCAGAAGGACCCTTGGTCCCGTGACTGGAACAGTTCCTGGGCAGAGCTCCGGCCATGCGGCTGGAGAAATAAACATCTCTGAAACAGCTATCAGGAATCTGTCTGTCCATATATATTTCCTTTCCACGGGACTCCTGGTTTGATATATGCGTGTTGCAGGATCCCCACTGCAACAGGTTTCTAGAATGTAATGTATAATTTTCTACAATGTAACAATGGACTCCTTGGTTCTGTGAGCTACCCTGCTTTTTGCAGAGGTGTCTTTGGTTCCAACAAGGCCCCGCTGTGTCTCAGTGCACCCTGGCTTCCATGCGCATCTGGAGTATCACAAAGGCTCCTTGGTTCCACGAGGTCTTGCTGTGTCACAATGGATGCTGTGCTCCATGAGGCCCTCCAAAGTCATCATGGAGCCTTGATTCCATGTGCTTCCATTGTGTCCCAGGGATCGCCTTGGTTCCATCAGTTTCCTTAGTGGCACAATGCTCTCCATGCTTCCATGATTGCCCACAATGTCACAATGCTCTCCATGCTTCCATGAGGCCCTGCTTTGCCACAATGGTCCCCTTGTGTCCATGAGGCCCCGCTGTGTCCCAGTGGACGGAGGGTTCCATGAGGTTCCGTGCTGTCCCCATGGTCTTCTTGAATCCGCAGTGTAACAATGGACCATTGCTTCCAGGCGGCCTCTCTGTGTCACAAGGGGCTCCTTGATTCCATGATTCCCCACGGCGTCACCATGGAGCCTTGTTTCTAGGAGGTTCTGTACTGTCACAATTGTCTCCTGGATCCCATGAGCCCCTGCAGTGTCACAATGGCTCCTTGCTTCCATGAGGAACACAAAAGCTTTGCATCAACACTGAGCAACAGCTGCTGAACACACCTGGGAGCATCTGCTTGCATCAAAAGAGGGCTTCAAGCTGAGAATGGCAGCAGCAGCTTCCATCTGCAACAGAGAGCCAGGCAAAGGACAGGGACAGAGAATTCAGTGGAAAGACTGCGGGAATTCTGCTTTCAGAGATCATTCCTGCTCACAGGGTCCCTTGTAGAAAGGGGACATCATTCCAGGCAGCCTGGACTGAGCATGTAGGGTTTGTTGTTGAGGAAACCTGCTCAGGCTTTTCCATTCTTTCCTTACAAACAGGAAAACTTCTCTGGGCCTGTGTGCAGGCAGAGCCCTAAGGAGAGCAGTTGGCACATGGTGCCGTGGGCTGGGACAGCCAGCTGCAGAGCTCAAGGGAAGAAGCCCCGCTGTGTCACAATGGCTCCTTGGCTTCATGTGCATCACCTGTGTCACCATGGTCTCCTTGATTCCATGAGGCCCCACTGCGTCACAATGGCTCCTTGCTTCCATGAGGTTCCGCAGTGTCACCATGCTCACCTTTGATCCACATTGTCATAATGGACAATTGCTTCCATGTGGCCCCACTGTGTCACAATAGCCCCTTGGTTCCATAGGTTTTTGTTGGGGTCCCTCCCCTGCCGTGTAGCCCTGGGAGAGGGGCCCTGAGGGCACAGACACGGGGTTTCCTGCCCCTGCTCAGCCTCGTTCCCATTGGTTGGTTTGTGTTCCCTGCGCGGGCAGAAGGACCCTTGGTCCCGTGACTGGAACAGTTCCTGGGCAGAGCTCCGGCCATGCGGCTGGAGAAATAAACATCTCTCTGAAACATCTAGCAAGAATCTGTCTGTCCATATATATTTCCTTTCCATGGGACTCCTGGTTTGATATATGCGTGTTGCAGGATCCCCACTGCAACAAATGGTGGAGATTTGTGAGCAGAACCATCCCCGATCCCTAAGCGACTGATTTGTGTGAGTAAACCCTGGAAACTTTGGATTCCTCTTCTTGGTTTTGCTTTGCTATTCCATATCTAAACTATGGAGGAACCGTGGGAAGACTCTTGGCTCTCAGAGCCGCATATGGACATTTATCTTAAACTTAAAATGATTCTTGAACAACGATTTGTAAATTTTAGCTTGATTCAAGCTCAAAAAGAACTGAAACACTTCCTGGCATGGTTGTTTAAGAACTTTTTCTATGTTTCTTGGGATTTAATTCTTACCAAGGGCTTTTGGAAAACCGTTTGGACACAGTTAATATTGGAGTCAAAATATATGCCGATGGAAGAATATTTTCGTGAATATTATTTAGTTACTGAGACTGTTGAGCAATGTCAGCTGTGTCCTGGCGAAGGGAATCCTGGCGCAGGGACCGTGCGGCCCAGGCCACGTGCACCGAGCGCTCTGAGAGCAGCAGCGAGGCAGTTCCCGCGCGCGGGCGGAGCCACGCGAGCCGCAGTGTCGGTGGCGGAGCGGGGAGCGGCGGGACCCGGCGGGACCCGCACGGCGCAGCACAGCGCGTGGTGGAGCGAGCCCCGGGAACGCCCGACCGAGAGGGGCGGCGCGTGGGCAGCGGCTGGCGGCGATGGCGGTGGAACGGAGCCGCGCCCAGCCGAGACGCGCGCTGGAGCAGGGCGCGGGGGAGTCATCGCTCGGGGGCCCGGCCGAGACGTGGGTGCAGCGCCCGGCAGCGGCAGCGAAGCTGCGACCAGAGGAGGCGACGCACGGAGAACTGAGCGGCACGGCCCGGCCCGGCCCGCACAGCCCCGAACGCGACCCCGGGAAGAGCGCGCAGGCACCAGCAGCTCCAACAATTCCAACACGGGAGCGACCGAAGGAGAGAGCAAAGACGCAGCGAGACAGAAAACAGCAGCCACTCGGAAAAAGGAAAAAATCATAGCAACTAAGACCTTAGGGATAGTAAAACGGTATAATGTTAAGCAAAATTATGGTTTTATAACAAGGTGTGACAACCAGCAAGACATATTCGTGCATAGAACTGCTATTAAAAAGAATAACCCTGAAAAATGCATCCCAAGCTTGGGAGATGGAGAGGTGGTGGAATTTAATATTGTAGTAGGGAGAAAAGGGTTACAAGCATCGCAGGTCACTGGGCCTGATGGTGTTCCTGTAAAAGGCAGTATATATGCAAAAAATCGTAGTCATGTTAGACAATATCTCCATTGTAAGCCCCCCCTACAGTTTCCCTTTCCTAATCCCACCTTTCCCTTTTACCCTATGTCCTATTACCCCCAGTGTATTCCTAATCCATTTTTTCATCCATGGTTTCCCTCACAAAACCATGCTTTTGCCAATTGTGTCCCCAAAAATCCCTTTCCAATGCCGAGTGGGGGATGAAAAGGGGGAGGGAAGAAGTTAAACCCTCTCCTGCCTCAGTTTCCCCACAAAGCATGCTCAGAGTTCTGTCTCCCTTCTGTCAGCCCTAAGATGCTCCACAGAATCTGATTGGACATTTAAAGACTCAGGAGGGTGGCTTGTTTTGTTTTGAAACTGTTCTTGTTATGTTTATCCAGTTGTTTTCATTCTCCTTTTATTAAAATAAAACGGGTGAGGTGTTGGGGTCCCTCCCCTGCCGTGTAGCCCTGGGAGAGGGGCCCTGAGGGCACAGACACGGGGTTTCCTGCCCCTGCTCAGCCTCGTTCCCATTGGTTGGTTTGCGTTCCCTGCGCGGGCAGAAGGACCCTTGGTCCCGTGACTGGAACAGTTCCTGGGCAGAGCTCCGGCCATGCGGCTGGAGAAATAAACATCTCTGAAACAGCTATCAGGAATCTGTCTGTCCATATATATTTCCTTTCCACGGGACTCCTGGTTTGATATATGCGTGTTGCAGGATCCCCACTGCAACAGGTTTTCTAGAATGTAATGTATAATTTTCTACAATGTAACAATGGACTCCTTGGTTCTGGGAGCTACCCTGCTTTTTGCAGAGGTGTCTTTGGTTCCAACAAGGCCCCGCTGTGTCTCAGTGCACCCTGGTTTCCATGCGCATCTGGAGTATCACAAAGGCTCCTTGGTTCCACGAGGTCTTGCTGTGTCACAATGGATGCTGTGCTCCATGAGGCCCTCCAAAGTCATCATGGAGCCTTGATTCCATGTGCTTCCATTGTGTCCCAGGGATCGCCTTGGTTCCATCAGTTTCCTTAGTGGCACAATGCTCTCCATGCTTCCATGATTGCCCACAATGTCACAATGCTCTCCATGCTTCCATGAGGCCCTGCTTTGCCACAATGGTCCCCTTGTGTCCATGAGGCCCCGCTGTGTCCCAGTGGACGGAGGGTTCCATGAGGTTCCGTGCTGTCCCCATGGTCTTCTTGAATCCGCAGTGTAACAATGGACCATTGCTTCCAGGCGGCCTCTCTGTGTCACAAGGGGCTCCTTGATTCCATGATTCCCCACGGCGTCACCATGGAGCCTTGTTTCTAGGAGGTTCTGTACTGTCACAATTGTCTCCTGGATCCCATGAGCCCCTGCAGTGTCACAATGGCTCCTTGCTTCCATGAGGAACACAAAAGCTTTGCATCAACACTGAGCAACAGCTGCTGAACACACCTGGGAGCATCTGCTTGCATCAAAAGAGGGCTTCAAGCTGAGAATGGCAGCAGCAGCTTCCATCTGCAACAGAGAGCCAGGCAAAGGACAGGGACAGAGAATTCAGTGGAAAGACTGCGGGAATTCTGCTTTCAGAGATCATTCCTGCTCACAGGGTCCCTTGTAGAAAGGGGACATCATTCCAGGCAGCCTGGACTGAGCATGTAGGGTTTGTTGTTGAGGAAACCTGCTCAGGCTTTTCCATTCTTTCCTTACAAACAGGAAAACTTCTCTGGGCCTGTGTGCAGGCAGAGCCCTAAGGAGAGCAGTTGGCACATGGTGCCGTGGGCTGGGACAGCCAGCTGCAGAGCTCAAGGGAAGAAGCCCCGCTGTGTCACAATGGCTCCTTGGCTTCATGTGCATCACCTGTGTCACCATGGTCTCCTTGATTCCATGAGGCCCCACTGCGTCACAATGGCTCCTTGCTTCCATGAGGTTCCGCAGTGTCACCATGCTCACCTTTGATCCACATTGTCATAATGGACAATTGCTTCCATGTGGCCCCACTGTGTCACAATAGCCCCTTGGTTCCATAGGTTTTTGTTGGGGTCCCTCCCCTGCCGTGTAGCCCTGGGAGAGGGGCCCTGAGGGCACAGACACGGGGTTTCCTGCCCCTGCTCAGCCTCGTTCCCATTGGTTGGTTTGTGTTCCCTGCGCGGGCAGAAGGACCCTTGGTCCCGTGACTGGAACAGTTCCTGGGCAGAGCTCCGGCCATGCGGCTGGAGAAATAAACATCTCTCTGAAACATCTAGCAAGAATCTGTCTGTCCATATATATTTCCTTTCCATGGGACTCCTGGTTTGATATATGCGTGTTGCAGGATCCCCACTGCAACAAATGGTGGAGATTTGTGAGCAGAACCATCCCCGATCCCTAAGCGACTGATTTGTGTGAGTAAACCCTGGAAACTTTGGATTCCTCTTCTTGGTTTTGCTTTGCTATTCCATATCTAAACTATGGAGGAACCGTGGGAAGACTCTTGGCTCTCAGAGCCGCATATGGACATTTATCTTAAACTTAAAATGATTCTTGAACAACGATTTGTAAATTTTAGCTTGATTCAAGCTCAAAAAGAACTGAAACACTTCCTGGCATGGTTGTTTAAGAACTTTTTCTATGTTTCTTGGGATTTAATTCTTACCAAGGGCTTTTGGAAAACCGTTTGGACACAGTTAATATTGGAGTCAAAATATATGCCGATGGAAGAATATTTTCGTGAATATTATTTAGTTACTGAGACTGTTGAGCAATGTCAGCTGTGTCCTGGCGAAGGGAATCCTGGCGCAGGGACCGTGCGGCCCAGGCCACGTGCACCGAGCGCTCTGAGAGCAGCAGCGAGGCAGTTCCCGCGCGCGGGCGGAGCCACGCGAGCCGCAGTGTCGGTGGCGGAGCGGGGAGCGGCGGGACCCGGCGGGACCCGCACGGCGCAGCACAGCGCGTGGTGGAGCGAGCCCCGGGAACGCCCGACCGAGAGGGGCGGCGCGTGGGCAGCGGCTGGTGGCGATGGCGGTGGAACGGAGCCGCGCCCAGCCGAGACGCGCGCTGGAGCAGGGCGCGGGGGAGTCATCGCTCGGGGGCCCGGCCGAGACGTGGGTGCAGCGCCCGGCAGCGGCAGCGAAGCTGCGACCAGAGGAGGCGACGCACGGAGAACTGAGCGGCACGGCCCGGCCCGGCCCGCACAGCCCCGAACGCGACCCCGGGAAGAGCGCGCAGGCACCAGCAGCTCCAACAATTCCAACACGGGAGCGACCGAAGGAGAGAGCAAAGACGCAGCGAGACAGAAAACAGCAGCCACTCGGAAAAAGGAAAAAATCATAGCAACTAAGACCTTAGGGATAGTAAAACGGTATAATGTTAAGCAAAATTATGGTTTTATAACAAGGTGTGACAACCAGCAAGACATATTCGTGCATAGAACTGCTATTAAAAAGAATAACCCTGAAAAATGCATCCCAAGCTTGGGAGATGGAGAGGTGGTGGAATTTAATATTGTAGTAGGGAGAAAAGGGTTACAAGCATCGCAGGTCACTGGGCCTGATGGTGTTCCTGTAAAAGGCAGTATATATGCAAAAAATCGTAGTCATGTTAGACAATATCTCCATTGTAAGCCCCCCCTACAGTTTCCCTTTCCTAATCCCACCTTTCCCTTTTACCCTATGTCCTATTACCCCCAGTGTATTCCTAATCCATTTTTTCATCCATGGTTTCCCTCACAAAACCATGCTTTTGCCAATTGTGTCCCCAAAAATCCCTTTCCAATGCCGAGTGGGGGATGAAAAGGGGGAGGGAAGAAGTTAAACCCTCTCCTGCCTCAGTTTCCCCACAAAGCATGCTCAGAGTTCTGTCTCCCTTCTGTCAGCCCTAAGATGTTCCACAGAATCTGATTGGACATTTAAAGACTCAGGAGGGTGGCTTGTTTTGTTTTGAAACTGTTCTTGTTATGTTTATCCAGTTGTTTTCATTCTCCTTTTATTAAAATAAAACGGGTGAGGTGTTGGGGTCCCTCCCCTGCCGTGTAGCCCTGGGAGAGGGGCCCTGAGGGCACAGACACGGGGTTTCCTGCCCCTGCTCAGCCTCGTTCCCATTGGTTGGTTTGTGTTCCCTGCGCGGGCAGAAGGACCCTTGGTCCCGTGACTGGAACAGTTCCTGGGCAGAGCTCCGGCCATGCGGCTGGAGAAATAAACATCTCTGAAACAGCTATCAGGAATCTGTCTGTCCATATATATTTCCTTTCCACGGGACTCCTGGTTTGATATATGCGTGTTGCAGGATCCCCACTGCAACAGGTTTTCTAGAATGTAATGTATAATTTTCTACAATGTAACAATGGACTCCTTGGTTCTGTGAGCTACCCTGCTTTTTGCAGAGGTGTCTTTGGTTCCAACAAGGCCCCGCTGTGTCTCAGTGCACCCTGGTTTCCATGCGCATCTGGAGTATCACAAAGGCTCCTTGGTTCCACGAGGTCTTGCTGTGTCACAATGGATGCTGTGCTCCATGAGGCCCTCCAAAGTCATCATGGAGCCTTGATTCCATGTGCTTCCATTGTGTCCCAGGGATCGCCTTGGTTCCATCAGTTTCCTTAGTGGCACAATGCTCTCCATGCTTCCATGATTGCCCACAATGTCACAATGCTCTCCATGCTTCCATGAGGCCCTGCTTTGCCACAATGGTCCCCTTGTGTCCATGAGGCCCCACTGTGTCCCAATGGACGGATGGTTCCATGTGGTTCCGAGCTGTTCCCATGGTCTTCTTGAATCTGCAGTGCAACAATGGACCATTGCTTCCAGGCGGCCTCTGTGTCACAAGGGGCTCCTTGATTCCATGATTCGCCACGGTGTCACCATGGAGCCTTGTTTCTAGGAGGTTCTGTACTGTCACAATTGTCTCCTTGATGCCATGAGCCCCTGCAGTGTCACAATGGCTCCTTGCTTCCATGAGGAACACAAAAGCTTTGCATCAACACTGAGCAACAGCTGCTGAACACACCTGGGAGCACCTGCTTGCATCAAAAGAGGGCTTCAAGCTGAGAATGGCAGCAGCAGCTTCCATCTGCAACAGAGAGCCCGGCAAAGGACAGGGACAGAGAATTCAGTGGAAAGACTTCGAGAATTCTGCTTTCAGAGATCATTCCTGCTCACAGGGTCCCTTGTAGAAAGGGGACATCATTCCAGGCAGCCTGGACTGAGCATGTAGGGTTTGTTGTTGAGGAAACCTGCTCAGGCTTTTCCATTCTTTCCTTACAAACAGGAAAACTTCTCTGGGCCTGTGTGCAGGCAGAGCCCTAAGGAGAGCAGTTGGCACATGGTGCCGTGGGCTGGGACCGCCAGCTGCAGAGCTCAAGGGAAGAAGCCCCGCTGTGTCACAATGGCTCCTTGGCTTCATGTGCATCACCTGTGTCACCATGGTCTCCTTGATTCCATGAGGCCCCACTGTGTCACAATGGCTCCTTGGCTTCATGTGCATCACCTGTGTCACCATGGTCTCCTTGATTCCATGAGGCCCCACTGCGTCACAATGGCTCCTTGGCTTCATGTGCATCACCTGTGTCACCATGGTCTCCTTGATTCCATGAGGCCCCACTGCGTCACAAAGGCTCCTTGCTTCCATGAGGTTCCGCAGTGTCACCATGCTCACCTTTGATCCACATTGTCATAATGGACAATTGCTTCCATGTGGCCCCACTGTGTCACAATAGCCCCTTGGTTCCATAGGTTTTCTAGAATGTAATGTATAATTTTCTACAATGTAACAATGGACTCCTTGGTTCTGGGAGCTACCCTGCTTTTTGCAGAGGTGTCTTTGGTTCCAACAAGGCCCCGCTGTGTCTCAGTGCACCCTGGCTTCCATGCGCATCTGGACTATCACAAAGGCTCCTTGGTTCCTCGAGGTCTTGCTGTGTCACAATGGATCCTGTGCTCCATGAGGCCCTCCAAAGTCATCATGGAGCCTTGATTCCATGTGCTTCCATTGTGTCCCAGTGATCGCCTTGGTTCCATCAGTTTCCTTAGTGGCACAATGCTCTCCATGCTTCCATGATTGCCCACAATGTCACAATGCTCTCCATGCTTCCATGAGGCCCTGCTTTGCCACAATGGTCCCCTTGTGTCCATGAGGCCCCGCTGTGTCCCAATGGACGGATGGTTCCATGAGGTTCCGTGCTGTTCCCATGGTCTTCTTGAATCCGCAGTGCAACAATGGACCATTGCTTCCAGGCGGCCTCTGTGTCACAAGGGGCTCCTTGATTCCATGATTCCCCACGGTGTCACCATGAAGCCTTGTTTCTAGGAGGTTCTGTACTGTCACAATTGTCTCCTTGATGCCATGAGCCCCTGCAGTGTCACAATGGCTCCTTGCTTCCATGAGGAACACAAAAGCTTTGCATCAACACTGAGCAACAGCTGCTGAACACACCTGGGAGCATCTGCTTGCATCAACAGAGGGCTTCAAGCTGAGAATGGCAGCAGCAGCTTCCATCTGCAACAGAGAGCCAGGCAAAGGACAGGGACAGAGAATTCAGTGGAAAGACTGCGGGAATTCTGCTTTCAGAGATCATTCCTGCTCACAGGGTCCCTTGTAGAAAGGGGACATCATTCCAGGCAGCCTGGACGGAGCATGTAGGGTTTGTTGTTTAGGAAACCTGCTCAGGCTTTTCCATTCTTTCCTTACAAACAGGAAAACTTCTCTGGGCCTGTGTGCAGGCAGAGCCCTAAGGAGAGCAGTTGGCACATGGTGCCGTGGGCTGGGACAGCCAGCTGCAGAGCTCAAGGGAAGAAGCCCCGCTGTGTCACAATGGCTCCTTGGCTTCATGTGCATCACCTGTGTCACAATAGTCTCCTTGATTCCATGAGGCCCCACTGTGTCACAATGGCTCCTTGGCTTCATGTGCATCACCTGTGTCACCATGGTCTCCTTGATTCCATGAGGCCCCACTGCGTCACAAAGGCTCCTTGCTTCCATGAGGTTCCGCAGTGTCACCATGCTCACCTTTGATCCACATTGTCATAATGGACAATTGCTTCCATGTGGCCCCACTGTGTCACAATAGCCCCTTGGTTCCATAGGTTTTCTAGAATGTAATGTATAATTTTCTACAATGTAACAATGGACTCCTTGGTTCTGGGAGCTACCCTGCTTTTTGCAGAGGTGTCTTTGGTTCCAACAAGGCCCCGCTGTGTCTCAGTGCACCCTGGCTTCCATGCGCATCTGGAGTATCACAAAGGCTCCTTGGTTCCTCGAGGTCTTGCTGTGTCACAATGGATCCTGTGCTCCATGAGGCCCTCCAAAGTCATCATGGAGCCTTGATTCCATGTGCTTCCATTGTGTCCCAGTGATCGCCTTGGTTCCATCAGTTTCCTTAGTGGCACAATGCTCTCCATGCTTCCATGATTGCCCACAATGTCACAATGCTCTCCATGCTTCCATGAGGCCCTGCTTTGCCACAATGGTCCCCTTGTGCCCATGAGGCCCCGCTGTGTCCCAGTGGACGGAGGGTTCCATGAGGTTCCATGCTGTCCCCATGGTCTTCTTGAATCCGCAGTGTAACAATGGACCATTGCTTCCAGGCGGCCTCTCTGTGTCACAAGGGGCTCCTTGATTCCATGATTCCCCACGGTGTCACCATGGAGCCTTGTTTCTAGGAGGTTCTGTACTGTCACAATTGTCTCCTTGATGCCATGAGCCCCTGCAGTGTCACAATGGCTCCTTGCTTCCATGAGGAACACAAAAGCTTTGCATCAACACTGAGCAACAGCTGCTGAACACACCTGGGAGCACCTGCTTGCATCAACAGAGGGCTTCAAGCTGAGAATGGCAGCAGCAGCTTCCATCTGCAACAGAGAGCCAGGCAAAGGACAGGGACAGAGAATTCAGTGGAAAGACTGCGGGAATTCTGCTTTCAGAGATCATTCCTGCTCACAGTGTCCCTTGTAGAAAGGGGACATCATTCCAGGCAGCCTGGACTGAGCATGTAGGGTTTGTTGTTTAGGAAACCTGCTCAGGCTTTTCCATTCTTTCCTTACAAACAGGAAAACTTCTCTGGGCCTGTGTGCAGGCAGAGCCCTGAGGAGAGCAGTTGGCACATGGTGCCGTGGGCTGGGACCGCCAGCTGCAGAGCTCAAGGGAAGAAGCCCCGCTGTGTCACAATGGCTCCTTGGCTTCATGTGCATCACCTGTGTCACCATGGTCTCCTTGATTCCATGAGGCCCCACTGCGTCACAAAGGCTCCTTGCTTCCATGAGGTTCCGCAGTGTCACCATGCTCACCTTTGATCCACATTGTCATAATGGACAATTGCTTCCATGTGGCCCCACTGTGTCACAATAGCCCCTTGGTTCCATAGGTTTTCTAGAATGTAATGTATAATTTTCTACAATGTAACAATGGACTCCTTGGTTCTGGGAGCTACCCTGCTTTTTGCAGAGGTGTCTTTGGTTCCAACAAGGCCCCGCTGTGTCTCAGTGCACCCTGGCTTCCATGCGCATCTGGAGTATCACAAAGGCTCCTTGGTTCCTCGAGGTCTTGCTGTGTCACAATGGATGCTGTGCTCCATGAGGCCCTCCAAAGTCATCATGGAGCCTTGATTCCATGTGCTTCCATTGTGTCCCAGTGATCGCCTTGGTTCCATCAGTTTCCTTAGTGGCACAATGCTCTCCATGCTTCCATGATTGCCCACAATGTCACAATGCTCTCCATGCTTCCATGAGGCCCTGCTTTGCCACAATGGTCCCCTTGTGTCCATGAGGCCCCGCTGTGTCCCAATGGACGGATGGTTCCATGAGGTTCCGTGCTGTTCCCATGGTCTTCTTGAATCCGCAGTGCAACAATGGACCATTGCTTCCAGGCGGCCTCTGTGTCACAAGGGGCTCCTTGATTCCATGATTCCCCACGGTGTCACCATGGAGCCTTGTTTCTAGGAGGTTCTGTACTGTCACAATTGTCTCCTTGATGCCATGAGCTCCTGCAGTGTCACAATGGCTCCTTGCTTCCATGAGGAACACAAAAGCTTTGCATCAACACTGAGCAACAGCTGCTGAACACACCTGGGAGCATCTGCTTGCATCAAAAGAGGGCTTCAAGCTGAGAATGGCAGCAGCAGCTTCCATCTGCAACAGAGAGCCAGGCAAAGGACAGGGACAGAGAATTCAGTGGAAAGACTGCGGGAATTCTGCTTTCAGAGATCATTCCTGCTCACAGGGTCCCTTGTAGAAAGGGGACATCATTCCAGGCAGCCTGGACTGAGCATGTAGGGTTTGTTGTTGAGGAAACCTGCTCAGGCTTTTCCATTCTTTCCTTACAAACAGGAAAACTTCTCTGGGCCTGTGTGCAGGCAGAGCCCTAAGGAGAGCAGTTGGCACATGGTGCCGTGGGCTGGGACCGCCAGCTGCAGAGCTCAAGGGAAGAAGCCCCGCTGTGTCACAATGGCTCCTTGGCTTCATGTGCATCACCTGTGTCACCATGGTCTCCTTGATTCCATGAGGCCCCACTGTGTCACAATGGCTCCTTGGCTTCATGTGCATCACCTGTGTCACCATGGTCTCCTTGATTCCATGAGGCCCCACTGCGTCACAATGGCTCCTTGCTTCCATGAGGTTCCGCAGTGTCACCATGCTCACCTTTGATCCACATTGTCATAATGGACAATTGCTTCCATGTGGCCCCACTGTGTCACAATAGCCCCTTGGTTCCATAGGTTTTCTAGAATGTAATGTATAATTTTCTACAATGTAACAATGGACTCCTTGGTTCTGGGAGCTACCCTGCTTTTTGCAGAGGTGTCTTTGGTTCCAACAAGGCCCCGCTGTGTCTCAGTGCACCCTGGCTTCCATGCGCATCTGGAGTATCACAAAGGCTCCTTGGTTCCACGAGGTCTTGCTGTGTCACAATGGATGCTGTGCTCCATGAGGCCCTCCAAAATATTCATGGAGCCTTGATTCCATGTGCTTCCATTGTGGCCCAGTGATCGCCTTGGTTCCATCAATTTCCTTAGTGGCACAATGCTCTCCATGCTTCCATGATTGCCCACAATGTCACAATGCTCTCCATGCTTCCATGAGGCCCTGCTTTGCCACAATGGTCCCCTTGTGTCCATGAGGCCCCGCTGTGTCCCAGTGGACGGAGGGTTCCATGAGGTTCCGTGCTGTCCCCATGGTCTTCTTGAATCCGCAGTGTAACAATGGACCATTGCTTCCAGGCGGCCTCTCTGTGTCACAAGGGGCTCCTTGATTCCATGATTCCCCACGGCGTCACCATGGAGCCTTGTTTCTAGGAGGTTCTGTACTGTCACAATTGTCTCCTGGATCCCATGAGCCCCTGCAGTGTCACAATGGCTCCTTGCTTCCATGAGGAACACAAAAGCTTTGCATCAACACTGAGCAACAGCTGCTGAACACACCTGGGAGCATCTGCTTGCATCAAAAGAGGGCTTCAAGCTGAGAATGGCAGCAGCAGCTTCCATCTGCAACAGAGAGCCAGGCAAAGGACAGGGACAGAGAATTCAGTGGAAAGACTGCGGGAATTCTGCTTTCAGAGATCATTCCTGCTCACAGGGTCCCTTGTAGAAAGGGGACATCATTCCAGGCAGCCTGGACTGAGCATGTAGGGTTTGTTGTTGAGGAAACCTGCTCAGGCTTTTCCATTCTTTCCTTACAAACAGGAAAACTTCTCTGGGCCTGTGTGCAGGCAGAGCCCTAAGGAGAGCAGTTGGCACATGGTGCCGTGGGCTGGGACAGCCAGCTGCAGAGCTCAAGGGAAGAAGCCCCGCTGTGTCACAATGGCTCCTTGGCTTCATGTGCATCACCTGTGTCACCATGGTCTCCTTGATTCCATGAGGCCCCACTGCGTCACAATGGCTCCTTGCTTCCATGAGGTTCCGCAGTGTCACCATGCTCACCTTTGATCCACATTGTCATAATGGACAATTGCTTCCATGTGGCCCCACTGTGTCACAATAGCCCCTTGGTTCCATAGGTTTTTGTTGGGGTCCCTCCCCTGCCGTGTAGCCCTGGGAGAGGGGCCCTGAGGGCACAGACACGGGGTTTCCTGCCCCTGCTCAGCCTCGTTCCCATTGGTTGGTTTGTGTTCCCTGCGCGGGCAGAAGGACCCTTGGTCCCGTGACTGGAACAGTTCCTGGGCAGAGCTCCGGCCATGCGGCTGGAGAAATAAACATCTCTCTGAAACATCTAGCAAGAATCTGTCTGTCCATATATATTTCCTTTCCATGGGACTCCTGGTTTGATATATGCGTGTTGCAGGATCCCCACTGCAACAAATGGTGGAGATTTGTGAGCAGAACCATCCCCGATCCCTAAGCGACTGATTTGTGTGAGTAAACCCTGGAAACTTTGGATTCCTCTTCTTGGTTTTGCTTTGCTATTCCATATCTAAACTATGGAGGAACCGTGGGAAGACTCTTGGCTCTCAGAGCCGCATATGGACATTTATCTTAAACTTAAAATGATTCTTGAACAACGATTTGTAAATTTTAGCTTGATTCAAGCTCAAAAAGAACTGAAACACTTCCTGGCATGGTTGTTTAAGAACTTTTTCTATGTTTCTTGGGATTTAATTCTTACCAAGGGCTTTTGGAAAACCGTTTGGACACAGTTAATATTGGAGTCAAAATATATGCCGATGGAAGAATATTTTCGTGAATATTATTTAGTTACTGAGACTGTTGAGCAATGTCAGCTGTGTCCTGGCGAAGGGAATCCTGGCGCAGGGACCGTGCGGCCCAGGCCACGTGCACCGAGCGCTCTGAGAGCAGCAGCGAGGCAGTTCCCGCGCGCGGGCGGAGCCACGCGAGCCGCAGTGTCGGTGGCGGAGCGGGGAGCGGCGGGACCCGGCGGGACCCGCACGGCGCAGCACAGCGCGTGGTGGAGCGAGCCCCGGGAACGCCCGACCGAGAGGGGCGGCGCGTGGGCAGCGGCTGGCGGCGATGGCGGTGGAACGGAGCCGCGCCCAGCCGAGACGCGCGCTGGAGCAGGGCGCGGGGGAGTCATCGCTCGGGGGCCCGGCCGAGACGTGGGTGCAGCGCCCGGCAGCGGCAGCGAAGCTGCGACCAGAGGAGGCGACGCACGGAGAACTGAGCGGCACGGCCCGGCCCGGCCCGCACAGCCCCGAACGCGACCCCGGGAAGAGCGCGCAGGCACCAGCAGCTCCAACAATTCCAACACGGGAGCGACCGAAGGAGAGAGCAAAGACGCAGCGAGACAGAAAACAGCAGCCACTCGGAAAAAGGAAAAAATCATAGCAACTAAGACCTTAGGGATAGTAAAACGGTATAATGTTAAGCAAAATTATGGTTTTATAACAAGGTGTGACAACCAGCAAGACATATTCGTGCATAGAACTGCTATTAAAAAGAATAACCCTGAAAAATGCATCCCAAGCTTGGGAGATGGAGAGGTGGTGGAATTTAATATTGTAGTAGGGAGAAAAGGGTTACAAGCATCGCAGGTCACTGGGCCTGATGGTGTTCCTGTAAAAGGCAGTATATATGCAAAAAATCGTAGTCATGTTAGACAATATCTCCATTGTAAGCCCCCCCTACAGTTTCCCTTTCCTAATCCCACCTTTCCCTTTTACCCTATGTCCTATTACCCCCAGTGTATTCCTAATCCATTTTTTCATCCATGGTTTCCCTCACAAAACCATGCTTTTGCCAATTGTGTCCCCAAAAATCCCTTTCCAATGCCGAGTGGGGGATGAAAAGGGGGAGGGAAGAAGTTAAACCCTCTCCTGCCTCAGTTTCCCCACAAAGCATGCTCAGAGTTCTGTCTCCCTTCTGTCAGCCCTAAGATGCTCCACAGAATCTGATTGGACATTTAAAGACTCAGGAGGGTGGCTTGTTTTGTTTTGAAACTGTTCTTGTTATGTTTATCCAGTTGTTTTCATTCTCCTTTTATTAAAATAAAACGGGTGAGGTGTTGGGGTCCCTCCCCTGCCGTGTAGCCCTGGGAGAGGGGCCCTGAGGGCACAGACACGGGGTTTCCTGCCCCTGCTCAGCCTCGTTCCCATTGGTTGGTTTGCGTTCCCTGCGCGGGCAGAAGGACCCTTGGTCCCGTGACTGGAACAGTTCCTGGGCAGAGCTCCGGCCATGCGGCTGGAGAAATAAACATCTCTGAAACAGCTATCAGGAATCTGTCTGTCCATATATATTTCCTTTCCACGGGACTCCTGGTTTGATATATGCGTGTTGCAGGATCCCCACTGCAACAGGTTTTCTAGAATGTAATGTATAATTTTCTACAATGTAACAATGGACTCCTTGGTTCTGTGAGCTACCCTGCTTTTTGCAGAGGTGTCTTTGGTTCCAACAAGGCCCCGCTGTGTCTCAGTGCACCCTGGCTTCCATGCGCATCTGGAGTATCACAAAGGCTCCTTGGTTCCACGAGGTCTTGCTGTGTCACAATGGATGCTGTGCTCCATGAGGCCCTCCAAAGTCATCATGGAGCCTTGATTCCATGTGCTTCCATTGTGTCCCAGGGATCGCCTTGGTTCCATCAGTTTCCTTAGTGGCACAATGCTCTCCATGCTTCCATGATTGCCCACAATGTCACAATGCTCTCCATGCTTCCATGAGGCCCTGCTTTGCCACAATGGTCCCCTTGTGTCCATGAGGCCCCGCTGTGTCCCAGTGGACGGAGGGTTCCATGAGGTTCCGTGCTGTCCCCATGGTCTTCTTGAATCCGCAGTGTAACAATGGACCATTGCTTCCAGGCGGCCTCTCTGTGTCACAAGGGGCTCCTTGATTCCATGATTCCCCACGGCGTCACCATGGAGCCTTGTTTCTAGGAGGTTCTGTACTGTCACAATTGTCTCCTGGATCCCATGAGCCCCTGCAGTGTCACAATGGCTCCTTGCTTCCATGAGGAACACAAAAGCTTTGCATCAACACTGAGCAACAGCTGCTGAACACACCTGGGAGCATCTGCTTGCATCAAAAGAGGGCTTCAAGCTGAGAATGGCAGCAGCAGCTTCCATCTGCAACAGAGAGCCAGGCAAAGGACAGGGACAGAGAATTCAGTGGAAAGACTGCGGGAATTCTGCTTTCAGAGATCATTCCTGCTCACAGGGTCCCTTGTAGAAAGGGGACATCATTCCAGGCAGCCTGGACTGAGCATGTAGGGTTTGTTGTTGAGGAAACCTGCTCAGGCTTTTCCATTCTTTCCTTACAAACAGGAAAACTTCTCTGGGCCTGTGTGCAGGCAGAGCCCTAAGGAGAGCAGTTGGCACATGGTGCCGTGGGCTGGGACAGCCAGCTGCAGAGCTCAAGGGAAGAAGCCCCGCTGTGTCACAATGGCTCCTTGGCTTCATGTGCATCACCTGTGTCACCATGGTCTCCTTGATTCCATGAGGCCCCACTGCGTCACAATGGCTCCTTGCTTCCATGAGGTTCCGCAGTGTCACCATGCTCACCTTTGATCCACATTGTCATAATGGACAATTGCTTCCATGTGGCCCCACTGTGTCACAATAGCCCCTTGGTTCCATAGGTTTTTGTTGGGGTCCCTCCCCTGCCGTGTAGCCCTGGGAGAGGGGCCCTGAGGGCACAGACACGGGGTTTCCTGCCCCTGCTCAGCCTCGTTCCCATTGGTTGGTTTGTGTTCCCTGCGCGGGCAGAAGGACCCTTGGTCCCGTGACTGGAACAGTTCCTGGGCAGAGCTCCGGCCATGCGGCTGGAGAAATAAACATCTCTCTGAAACATCTAGCAAGAATCTGTCTGTCCATATATATTTCCTTTCCATGGGACTCCTGGTTTGATATATGCGTGTTGCAGGATCCCCACTGCAACAAATGGTGGAGATTTGTGAGCAGAACCATCCCCGATCCCTAAGTGACTGATTTGTGTGAGTAAACCCTGGAAACTTTGGATTCCTCTTCTTGGTTTTGCTTTGCTATTCCATATCTAAACTATGGAGGAACCGTGGGAAGACTCTTGGCTCTCAGAGCCGCATATGGACATTTATCTTAAACTTAAAATGATTCTTGAACAACGATTTGTAAATTTTAGCTTGATTCAAGCTCAAAAAGAACTGAAACACTTCCTGGCATGGTTGTTTAAGAACTTTTTCTATGTTTCTTGGGATTTAATTCTTACCAAGGGCTTTTGGAAAACCGTTTGGACACAGTTAATATTGGAGTCAAAATATATGCCGATGGAAGAATATTTTCGTGAATATTATTTAGTTACTGAGACTGTTGAGCAATGTCAGCTGTGTCCTGGTGAAGGGAATCCTGGCGCAGGGACCGTGCGGCCCAGGCCACGTGCACCGAGCGCTCTGAGAGCAGCAGCGAGGCAGTTCCCGCGCGCGGGCGGAGCCACGCGAGCCGCAGTGTCGGTGGCGGAGCGGGGAGCGGCGGGACCCGGCGGGACCCGCACGGCGCAGCACAGCGCGTGGTGGAGCGAGCCCCGGGAACGCCCGACCGAGAGGGGCGGCGCGTGGGCAGCGGCTGGTGGCGATGGCGGTGGAACGGAGCCGCGCCCAGCCGAGACGCGCGCTGGAGCAGGGCGCGGGGGAGTCATCGCTCGGGGGCCCGGCCGAGACGTGGGTGCAGCGCCCGGCAGCGGCAGCGAAGCTGCGACCAGAGGAGGCGACGCACGGAGAACTGAGCGGCACGGCCCGGCCCGGCCCGCACAGCCCCGAACGCGACCCCGGGAAGAGCGCGCAGGCACCAGCAGCTCCAACAATTCCAACACGGGAGCGACCGAAGGAGAGAGCAAAGACGCAGCGAGACAGAAAACAGCAGCCACTCGGAAAAAGGAAAAAATCATAGCAACTAAGACCTTAGGGATAGTAAAACGGTATAATGTTAAGCAAAATTATGGTTTTATAACAAGGTGTGACAACCAGCAAGACATATTCGTGCATAGAACTGCTATTAAAAAGAATAACCCTGAAAAATGCATCCCAAGCTTGGGAGATGGAGAGGTGGTGGAATTTAATATTGTAGTAGGGAGAAAAGGGTTACAAGCATCGCAGGTCACTGGGCCTGATGGTGTTCCTGTAAAAGGCAGTATATATGCAAAAAATCGTAGTCATGTTAGACAATATCTCCATTGTAAGCCCCCCCTACAGTTTCCCTTTCCTAATCCCACCTTTCCCTTTTACCCTATGTCCTATTACCCCCAGTGTATTCCTAATCCATTTTTTCATCCATGGTTTCCCTCACAAAACCATGCTTTTGCCAATTGTGTCCCCAAAAATCCCTTTCCAATGCCGAGTGGGGGATGAAAAGGGGGAGGGAAGAAGTTAAACCCTCTCCTGCCTCAGTTTCCCCACAAAGCATGCTCAGAGTTCTGTCTCCCTTCTGTCAGCCCTAAGATGCTCCACAGAATCTGATTGGACATTTAAAGACTCAGGAGGGTGGCTTGTTTTGTTTTGAAACTGTTCTTGTTATGTTTATCCAGTTGTTTTCATTCTCCTTTTATTAAAATAAAACGGGTGAGGTGTTGGGGTCCCTCCCCTGCCGTGTAGCCCTGGGAGAGGGGCCCTGAGGGCACAGACACGGGGTTTCCTGCCCCTGCTCAGCCTCGTTCCCATTGGTTGGTTTGCGTTCCCTGCGCGGGCAGAAGGACCCTTGGTCCCGTGACTGGAACAGTTCCTGGGCAGAGCTCCGGCCATGCGGCTGGAGAAATAAACATCTCTGAAACAGCTATCAGGAATCTGTCTGTCCATATATATTTCCTTTCCACGGGACTCCTGGTTTGATATATGCGTGTTGCAGGATCCCCACTGCAACAGGTTTTCTAGAATGTAATGTATAATTTTCTACAATGTAACAATGGACTCCTTGGTTCTGTGAGCTACCCTGCTTTTTGCAGAGGTGTCTTTGGTTCCAACAAGGCCCCGCTGTGTCTCAGTGCACCCTGGTTTCCATGCGCATCTGGAGTATCACAAAGGCTCCTTGGTTCCACGAGGTCTTGCTGTGTCACAATGGATGCTGTGCTCCATGAGGCCCTCCAAAGTCATCATGGAGCCTTGATTCCATGTGCTTCCATTGTGTCCCAGGGATCGCCTTGGTTCCATCAGTTTCCTTAGTGGCACAATGCTCTCCATGCTTCCATGATTGCCCACAATGTCACAATGCTCTCCATGCTTCCATGAGGCCCTGCTTTGCCACAATGGTCCCCTTGTGTCCATGAGGCCCCACTGTGTCCCAATGGACGGATGGTTCCATGTGGTTCCGAGCTGTTCCCATGGTCTTCTTGAATCTGCAGTGCAACAATGGACCATTGCTTCCAGGCGGCCTCTGTGTCACAAGGGGCTCCTTGATTCCATGATTCGCCACGGTGTCACCATGGAGCCTTGTTTCTAGGAGGTTCTGTACTGTCACAATTGTCTCCTTGATGCCATGAGCCCCTGCAGTGTCACAATGGCTCCTTGCTTCCATGAGGAACACAAAAGCTTTGCATCAACACTGAGCAACAGCTGCTGAACACACCTGGGAGCACCTGCTTGCATCAAAAGAGGGCTTCAAGCTGAGAATGGCAGCAGCAGCTTCCATCTGCAACAGAGAGCCCGGCAAAGGACAGGGACAGAGAATTCAGTGGAAAGACTTCGAGAATTCTGCTTTCAGAGATCATTCCTGCTCACAGGGTCCCTTGTAGAAAGGGGACATCATTCCAGGCAGCCTGGACTGAGCATGTAGGGTTTGTTGTTGAGGAAACCTGCTCAGGCTTTTCCATTCTTTCCTTACAAACAGGAAAACTTCTCTGGGCCTGTGTGCAGGCAGAGCCCTAAGGAGAGCAGTTGGCACATGGTGCCGTGGGCTGGGACCGCCAGCTGCAGAGCTCAAGGGAAGAAGCCCCGCTGTGTCACAATGGCTCCTTGGCTTCATGTGCATCACCTGTGTCACAATAGTCTCCTTGATTCCATGAGGCCCCACTGTGTCACAATGGCTCCTTGGCTTCATGTGCATCACCTGTGTCACCATGGTCTCCTTGATTCCATGAGGCCTCACTGTGTCACAATGGCTCCTTGGCTTCATGTGCATCACCTGTGTCACCATGGTCTCCTTGATTCCATGAGGCCCCACTGCATCACAAAGGCTCCTTGCTTCCATGAGGTTCCGCAGTGTCACCATGCTCACCTTTGATCCACATTGTCATAATGGACAATTGCTTCCATGTGGCCCCACTGTGTCACAATAGCCCCTTGGTTCCATAGGTTTTCTAGAATGTAATGTATAATTTTCTACAATGTAACAATGGACTCCTTGGTTCTGGGAGCTACCCTGCTTTTTGCAGAGGTGTCTTTGGTTCCAACAAGGCCCCGCTGTGTCTCAGTGCACCCTGGCTTCCATGCGCATCTGGACTATCACAAAGGCTCCTTGGTTCCTCGAGGTCTTGCTGTGTCACAATGGATGCTGTGCTCCATGAGGCCCTCCAAAGTCATCATGGAGCCTTGATTCCATGTGCTTCCATTGTGTCCCAGTGATCGCCTTGGTTCCATCAGTTTCCTTAGTGGCACAATGCTCTCCATGCTTCCATGACTGCCCACAATGTCACAATGCTCTCCATGCTTCCATGAGGCCCTGCTTTGCCACAATGGTCCCCTTGTGCCCATGAGGCCCCGCTGTGTCCCAGTGGACGGAGGGTTCCATGAGGTTCCGTGCTGTCCCCATGGTCTTCTTGAATCCGCAGTGTAACAATGGACCATTGCTTCCAGGCGGCCTCTCTGTGTCACAAGGGGCTCCTTGATTCCATGATTCCCCACGGTGTCACCATGGAGCCTTGTTTCTAGGAGGTTCTGTACTGTCACAATTGTCTCCTTGATGCCATGAGCCCCTGCAGTGTCACAATGGCTCCTTGCTTCCATGAGGAACACAAAAGCTTTGCATCAACACTGAGCAACAGCTGCTGAACACACCTGGGAGCACCTGCTTGCATCAAAAGAGGGCTTCAAGCTGAGAATGGCAGCAGCAGCTTCCATCTGCAACAGAGAGCCAGGCAAAGGACAGGGACAGAGAATTCAGTGGAAAGACTGCGAGAATTCTGCTCCCAGAGATCATTCCTGCTCACAGGGTCCCTTGTAGAAAGGGGACATCATTCCAGGCAGCCTGGACTGAGCATGTAGGGTTTGTTGTTGAGGAAACCTGCTCAGGCTTTTCCATTCTTTCCTTACAAACAGGAAAACTTCTCTGGGCCTGTGTGCAGGCAGAGCCCTGAGGAGAGCAGATGGCACATGGTGCCGTGGGCTGGGACCGCCAGCTGCAGAGCTCAAGGGAAGAAGCCCCGCTGTGTCACAATGGCTCCTTGGCTTCATGTGCATCACCTGTGTCACCATGGTCTCCTTGATTCCATGAGGCCCCACTGTGTCACAATGGCTCCTTGGCTTCATGTGCATCACCTGTGTCACCATGGTCTCCTTGATTCCATGAGGCCCCACTGTGTCACAATGGCTCCTTGGCTTCATGTGCATCACCTGTGTCACAATAGTCTCCTTGATTCCATGAGGCCCCACTGTGTCACAATGGCTCCTTGGCTTCATGTGCATCACCTGTGTCACCATGGTCTCCTTGATTCCATGAGGCCCCACTGAGTCACAATGGCTCCTTGCTTCCATGAGGTTCCGCAGTGTCACCATGCTCACCTTTGATCCACATTGTCATAATGGACAATTGCTTCCATGTGGCCCCACTGTGTCACAATAGCCCCTTGGTTCCATAGGTTTTCTAGAATGTAATGTATAATTTTCTACAATGTAACAATGGACTCCTTGGTCCTGGGAGCTACCCTGCTTTTTGCAGAGGTGTCTTTGGTTCCAACAAGGCCCCGCTGTGTCTCAGTGCACCCTGGCTTCCATGCGCATCTGGAGTATCACAAAGGCTCCTTGGTTCCACGAGGTCTTGCTGTGTCACAATGGATGCTGTGCTCCATGAGGCCCTCCAAAGTCATCATGGAGCCTTGATTCCATGTGCTTCCATTGTGGCCCAGGGATCGCCTTGGTTCCATCAGTTTCCTTAGTGGCACAATGCTCTCCATGCTTCCATGATTGCCCACAATGTCACAATGCTCTCCATGCTTCCATGAGGCCCTGCTTTGCCACAATGGTCCCCTTGTGCCCATGAGGCCCCGCTGTGTCCCAGTGGACGGAGGGTTCCATGAGGTTCCATGCTGTCCCCATGGTCTTCTTGAATCCGCAGTGTAACAATGGACCATTGCTACCAGGCGGCCTCTCTGTGTCATAAGGGGCTCCTTGATTCCATGATTCGCCACGGTGTCACCATGGAGCCTTGTTTCTAGGAGGTTCTGTACTGTCACAATTGTCTCCTTGATGCTATGAGCCCCTGCAGTGTCACAATGGCTCCTTGCTTCCATGAGGAACACAAAAGCTTTGCATCAACACTGAGCAACAGCTGCTGAACACACCTGGGAGCACCTGCTTGCATCAACAGAGGGCTTCAAGCTGAGAATGGCAGCAGCAGCTTCCATCTGCAACAGAGAGCCAGGCAAAGGACAGGGACAGAGAATTCAGTGGAAAGACTGCGGGAATTCTGCTCCCAGAGATCATTCCTGCTCACAGGGTCCCTTGTAGAAAGGGGACATCATTCCAGGCAGCCTGGACTGAGCATGTAGGGTTTGTTGTTTAGGAAACCTGCTCAGGCTTTTCCATTCTTTCCTTACAAACAGGAAAACTTCTCTGGGCCTGTGTGCAGGCAGAGCCCTGAGGAGAGCAGTTGGCACATGGTGCCGTGGGCTGGGACCGCCAGCTGCAGAGCTCAAGGGAAGAAGCCCCGCTGTGTCACAATGGCTCCTTGGCTTCATGTGCATCACCTGTGTCACAATAGTCTCCTTGATTCCATGAGGCCCCCCTGTGTCACAATGGCTCCTTGGCTTCATGTGCATCACCTGTGTCACCATGGTCTCCTTGATTCCATGAGGCCCCACTGTGTCACAATGGCTCCTTGGCTTCATGTGCATCACCTGTGTCACCATGGTCTCCTTGATTCCATGAGGCCCCACTGCGTCACAAAGGCTCCTTGCTTCCATGAGGTTCCGCAGTGTCACCATGCTCACCTTTGATCCACATTGTCATAATGGACAATTGCTTCCATGTGGCCCCACTGTGTCACAATAGCCCCTTGGTTCCATAGGTTTTCTAGAATGTAATGTATAATTTTCTACAATGTAACAATGGACTCCTTGGTTCTGGGAGCTACCCTGCTTTTTGCAGAGGTGTCTTTGGTTCCAACAAGGCCCCGCTGTGTCTCAGTGCACCCTGGCTTCCATGCGCATCTGGAGTATCACAAAGGCTCCTTGGTTCCTCGAGGTCTTGCTGTGTCACAATGGATGCTGTGCTCCATGAGGCCCTCCAAAGTCATCATGGAGCCTTGATTCCATGTGCTTCCATTGTGTCCCAGTGATCGCCTTGGTTCCATCAGTTTCCTGAGTGGCACAATGCTCTCCATGCTTCCATGATTGCCCACAATGTCACAATGCTCTCCATGCTTCCATGAGGCCCTGCTTTGCCACAATGGTCCCCTTGTGTCCATGAGGCCCCGCTGTGTCCCAATGGACGGATGGTTCCATGAGGTTCCGTGCTGTTCCCATGGTCTTCTTGAATCCGCAGTGCAACAATGGACCATTGCTTCCAGGCGGCCTCTGTGTCACAAGGGGCTCCTTGATTCCATGATTCCCCATGGTGTCACCATGAAGCCTTGTTTCTAGGAGGTTCTGTACTGTCACAATTGTCTCCTTGATGCCATGAGCCCCTGCAGTGTCACAATGGCTCCTTGCTTCCATGAGGAACACAAAAGCTTTGCATCAACACTGAGAAACAGCTGCTGAACACACCTGGGAGCACCTGCTTGCATCAACAGAGGGCTTCAAGCTGAGAATGGCAGCAGCAGCTTCCATCTGCAACAGAGAGCCAGGCAAAGGACAGGGACAGAGAATTCAGTGGAAAGACTGCGGGAATTCTGCTTTCAGAGATCATTCCTGCTCACAGGGTCCCTTGTAGAAAGGGGACATCATTCCAGGCAGCCTGGACTGAGCATGTAGGGTTTGTTGTTTAGGAAACCTGCTCAGGCTTTTCCATTCTTTCCTTACAAACAGGAAAACTTCTCTGGGCCTGTGTGCAGGCAGAGCCCTGAGGAGAGCAGTTGGCACATGGTGCCGTGGGCTGGGACCGCCAGCTGCAGAGCTCAAGGGAAGAAGCCCCGCTGTGTCACAATGGCTCCTTGGCTTCATGTGCATCACCTGTGTCACAATAGTCTCCTTGATTCCATGAGGCCCCACTGGGTCACAATGGCTCCTTGGCTTCATGTGCATCACCTGTGTCACAATACTCTCCTTGATTCCATGAGGCCCCACTGCGTCACAAAGGCTCCTTGCTTCCATGAGGTTCCGCAGTGTCACCATGCTCACCTTTGATCCACATTGTCATAATGGACAATTGCTTCCATGTGGCCCCACTGTGTCACAATAGCCCCTTGGTTCCATAGGTTTTCTAGAATGTAATGTATAATTTTCTACAATGTAACAATGGACTCCTTGGTTCTGGGAGCTACCCTGCTTTTTGCAGAGGTGTCTTTGGTTCCAACAAGGCCCCGCTGTGTCTCAGTGCACCCTGGCTTCCATGCGCATCTGGACTATCACAAAGGCTCCTTGGTTCCTCGAGGTCTTGCTGTGTCACAATGGATGCTGTGCTCCATGAGGCCCTCCAAAGTCATCATGGAGCCTTGATTCCATGTGCTTCCATTGTGTCCCAGTGATCGCCTTGGTTCCATCAGTTTCCTTAGTGGCACAATGCTCTCCATGCTTCCATGATTGCCCACAATGTCACAATGCTCTCCATGCTTCCATGAGGCCCTGCTTTGCCACAATGGTCCCCTTGTGTCCATGAGGCCCCGCTGTGTCCCAATGGACGGATGGTTCCATGAGGTTCCGTGCTGTTCCCATGGTCTTCTTGAATCCGCAGTGCAACAATGGACCATTGCTTCCAGGCGGCCTCTGTGTCACAAGGGGCTCCTTGATTCCATGATTCCCCACGGTGTCACCATGGAGCCTTGTTTCTAGGAGGTTCTGTACTGTCACAATTGTCTCCTTGATGCCATGAGCCCCTGCAGTGTCACAATGGCTCCTTGCTTCCATGAGGAACACAAAAGCTTTGCATCAACACTGAGCAACAGCTGCTGAACACACCTGGGAGCATCTGCTTGCATCAAAAGAGGGCTTCAAGCTGAGAATGGCAGCAGCAGCTTCCATCTGCAACAGAGAGCCAGGCAAAGGACAGGGACAGAGAATTCAGTGGAAAGACTGCGGGAATTCTGCTTTCAGAGATCATTCCTGCTCACAGGGTCCCTTGTAGAAAGGGGACATCATTCCAGGCAGCCTGGACTGAGCATGTAGGGTTTGTCGTTGAGGAAACCTGCTCAGGCTTTTCCATTCTTTCCTTACAAACAGGAAAACTTCTCTGGGCCTGTGTGCAGGCAGAGCCCTAAGGAGAGCAGTTGGCACATGGTGCCGTGGGCTGGGACCGCCAGCTGCAGAGCTCAAGGGAAGAAGCCCCGCTGTGTCACAATGGCTCCTTGGCTTCATGTGCATCACCTGTGTCACCATGGTCTCCTTGATTCCATGAGGCCCCACTGTGTCACAATGGCTCCTTGGCTTCATGTGCATCACCTGTGTCACCATGGTCTCCTTGATTCCATGAGGCCCCACTGCGTCACAATGGCTCCTTGCTTCCATGAGGTTCCGCAGTGTCACCATGCTCACCTTTGATCCACATTGTCATAATGGACAATTGCTTCCATGTGGCCCCACTGTGTCACAATAGCCCCTTGGTTCCATAGGTTTTCTAGAATGTAATGTATAATTTTCTACAATGTAACAATGGACTCCTTGGTTCTGGGAGCTACCCTGCTTTTTGCAGAGGTGTCTTTGGTTCCAACAAGGCCCCGCTGTGTCTCAGTGCACCCTGGCTTCCATGCGCATCTGGAGTATCACAAAGGCTCCTTGGTTCCACGAGGTCTTGCTGTGTCACAATGGATCCTGTGCTCCATGAGGCCCTCCAAAATATTCATGGAGCCTTGATTCCATGTGCTTCCATTGTGGCCCAGTGATCGCCTTGGTTCCATCAATTTCCTTAGTGGCACAATGCTCTCCATGCTTCCATGATTGCCCACAATGTCACAATGCTCTCCATGCTTCCATGAGGCCCTGCTTTGCCACAATGGTCCCCTTGTGTCCATGAGGCCCCGCTGTGTCCCAGTGGACGGAGGGTTCCATGAGGTTCCGTGCTGTCCCCATGGTCTTCTTGAATCCGCAGTGTAACAATGGACCATTGCTTCCAGGCGGCCTCTCTGTGTCACAAGGGGCTCCTTGATTCCATGATTCCCCACGGCGTCACCATGGAGCCTTGTTTCTAGGAGGTTCTGTACTGTCACAGTTGTCTCCTGGATCCCATGAGCCCCTGCAGTGTCACAATGGCTCCTTGCTTCCATGAGGAACACAAAAGCTTTGCATCAACACTGAGCAACAGCTGCTGAACACACCTGGGAGCATCTGCTTGCATCAAAAGAGGGCTTCAAGCTGAGAATGGCAGCAGCAGCTTCCATCTGCAACAGAGAGCCAGGCAAAGGACAGGGACAGAGAATTCAGTGGAAAGACTGCGGGAATTCTGCTCCCAGAGATCATTCCTGCTCACAGGGTCCCTTGTAGAAAGGGGACATCATTCCAGGCAGCCTGGACTGAGCATGTAGGGTTTGTTGTTGAGGAAACCTGCTCAGGCTTTTCCATTCTTTCCTTACAAACAGGAAAACTTCTCTGGGCCTGTGTGCAGGCAGAGCCCTAAGGAGAGCAGTTGGCACATGGTGCCGTGGGCTGGGACAGCCAGCTGCAGAGCTCAAGGGAAGAAGCCCCGCTGTGTCACAATGGCTCCTTGGCTTCATGTGCATCACCTGTGTCACCATGGTCTCCTTGATTCCATGAGGCCCCACTGCGTCACAATGGCTCCTTGCTTCCATGAGGTTCCGCAGTGTCACCATGCTCACCTTTGATCCACATTGTCATAATGGACAATTGCTTCCATGTGGCCCCACTGTGTCACAATAGCCCCTTGGTTCCATAGGTTTTTGTTGGGGTCCCTCCCCTGCCGTGTAGCCCTGGGAGAGGGGCCCTGAGGGCACAGACACGGGGTTTCCTGCCCCTGCTCAGCCTCGTTCCCATTGGTTGGTTTGTGTTCCCTGCGCGGGCAGAAGGACCCTTGGTCCCGTGACTGGAACAGTTCCTGGGCAGAGCTCCGGCCATGCGGCTGGAGAAATAAACATCTCTCTGAAACATCTAGCAAGAATCTGTCTGTCCATATATATTTCCTTTCCATGGGACTCCTGGTTTGATATATGCGTGTTGCAGGATCCCCACTGCAACAAATGGTGGAGATTTGTGAGCAGAACCATCCCCGATCCCTAAGCGACTGATTTGTGTGAGTAAACCCTGGAAACTTTGGATTCCTCTTCTTGGTTTTGCTTTGCTATTCCATATCTAAACTATGGAGGAACCGTGGGAAGACTCTTGGCTCTCAGAGCCGCATATGGACATTTATCTTAAACTTAAAATGATTCTTGAACAACGATTTGTAAATTTTAGCTTGATTCAAGCTCAAAAAGAACTGAAACACTTCCTGGCATGGTTGTTTAAGAACTTTTTCTATGTTTCTTGGGATTTAATTCTTACCAAGGGCTTTTGGAAAACCGTTTGGACACAGTTAATATTGGAGTCAAAATATATGCCGATGGAAGAATATTTTCGTGAATATTATTTAGTTACTGAGACTGTTGAGCAATGTCAGCTGTGTCCTGGCGAAGGGAATCCTGGCGCAGGGACCGTGCGGCCCAGGCCACGTGCACCGAGCGCTCTGAGAGCAGCAGCGAGGCAGTTCCCGCGCGCGGGCGGAGCCACGCGAGCCGCAGTGTCGGTGGCGGAGCGGGGAGCGGCGGGACCCGGCGGGACCCGCACGGCGCAGCACAGCGCGTGGTGGAGCGAGCCCCGGGAACGCCCGACCGAGAGGGGCGGCGCGTGGGCAGCGGCTGGCGGCGATGGCGGTGGAACGGAGCCGCGCCCAGCCGAGACGCGCGCTGGAGCAGGGCGCGGGGGAGTCATCGCTCGGGGGCCCGGCCGAGACGTGGGTGCAGCGCCCGGCAGCGGCAGCGAAGCTGCGACCAGAGGAGGCGACGCACGGAGAACTGAGCGGCACGGCCCGGCCCGGCCCGCACAGCCCCGAACGCGACCCCGGGAAGAGCGCGCAGGCACCAGCAGCTCCAACAATTCCAACACGGGAGCGACCGAAGGAGAGAGCAAAGACGCAGCGAGACAGAAAACAGCAGCCACTCGGAAAAAGGAAAAAATCATAGCAACTAAGACCTTAGGGATAGTAAAATGGTATAATGTTAAGCAAAATTATGGTTTTATAACAAGGTGTGACAACCAGCAAGACATATTCGTGCATAGAACTGCTATTAAAAAGAATAACCCTGAAAAATGCATCCCAAGCTTGGGAGATGGAGAGGTGGTGGAATTTAATATTGTAGTAGGGAGAAAAGGGTTACAAGCATCGCAGGTCACTGGGCCTGATGGTGTTCCTGTAAAAGGCAGTATATATGCAAAAAATCGTAGTCATGTTAGACAATATCTCCATTGTAAGCCCCCCCTACAGTTTCCCTTTCCTAATCCCACCTTTCCCTTTTACCCTATGTCCTATTACCCCCAGTGTATTCCTAATCCATTTTTTCATCCATGGTTTCCCTCACAAAACCATGCTTTTGCCAATTGTGTCCCCAAAAATCCCTTTCCAATGCCGAGTGGGGGATGAAAAGGGGGAGGGAAGAAGTTAAACCCTCTCCTGCCTCAGTTTCCCCACAAAGCATGCTCAGAGTTCTGTCTCCCTTCTGTCAGCCCTAAGATGCTCCACAGAATCTGATTGGACATTTAAAGACTCAGGAGGGTGGCTTGTTTTGTTTTGAAACTGTTCTTGTTATGTTTATCCAGTTGTTTTCATTCTCCTTTTATTAAAATAAAACGGGTGAGGTGTTGGGGTCCCTCCCCTGCCGTGTAGCCCTGGGAGAGGGGCCCTGAGGGCACAGACACGGGGTTTCCTGCCCCTGCTCAGCCTCGTTCCCATTGGTTGGTTTGTGTTCCCTGCGCGGGCAGAAGGACCCTTGGTCCCGTGACTGGAACAGTTCCTGGGCAGAGCTCCGGCCATGCGGCTGGAGAAATAAACATCTCTGAAACAGCTATCAGGAATCTGTCTGTCCATATATATTTCCTTTCCACGGGACTCCTGGTTTGATATATGCGTGTTGCAGGATCCCCACTGCAACAGGTTTTCTAGAATGTAATGTATAATTTTCTACAATGTAACAATGGACTCCTTGGTTCTGGGAGCTACCCTGCTTTTTGCAGAGGTGTCTTTGGTTCCAACAAGGCCCCGCTGTGTCTCAGTGCACCCTGGTTTCCATGCGCATCTGGAGTATCACAAAGGCTCCTTGGTTCCACGAGGTCTTGCTGTGTCACAATGGATGCTGTGCTCCATGAGGCCCTCCAAAGTCATCATGGAGCCTTGATTCCATGTGCTTCCATTGTGTCCCAGGGATCGCCTTGGTTCCATCAGTTTCCTTAGTGGCACAATGCTCTCCATGCTTCCATGATTGCCCACAATGTCACAATGCTCTCCATGCTTCCATGAGGCCCTGCTTTGCCACAATGGTCCCCTTGTGTCCATGAGGCCCCACTGTGTCCCAATGGACGGATGGTTCCATGTGGTTCCGAGCTGTTCCCATGGTCTTCTTGAATCTGCAGTGCAACAATGGACCATTGCTTCCAGGCGGCCTCTGTGTCACAAGGGGCTCCTTGATTCCATGATTCCCCACGGTGTCACCATGGAGCCTTGTTTCTAGGAGGTTCTGTACTGTCACAATTGTCTCCTTGATGCCATGAGCCCCTGCAGTGTCACAATGGCTCCTTGCTTCCATGAGGAACACAAAAGCTTTGCATCAACACTGAGCAACAGCTGCTGAACACACCTGGGAGCACCTGCTTGCATCAAAAGAGGGCTTCAAGCTGAGAACGGCAGCAGCAGCTTCCATCTGCAACAGAGAGCCCGGCAAAGGACAGGGACAGAGAATTCAGTGGAAAGACTTCGAGAATTCTGCTTTCAGAGATCATTCCTGCTCACAGGGTCCCTTGTAGAAAGGGGACATCATTCCAGGCAGCCTGGACTGAGCATGTAGGGTTTGTTGTTTAGGAAACCTGCTCAGGCTTTTCCATTCTTTCCTTACAAACAGGAAAACTTCTCTGGGCCTGTGTGCAGGCAGAGCCCTAAGGAGAGCAGTTGGCACATGGTGCCGTGGGCTGGGACCGCCAGCTGCAGAGCTCAAGGGAAGAAGCCCCGCTGTGTCACAATGGCTCCTTGGCTTCATGTGCATCACCTGTGTCACAATAGTCTCCTTGATTCCATGAGGCCCCACTGTGTCACAATGGCTCCTTGGCTTCATGTGCATCACCTGTGTCACCATGGTCTCCTTGATTCCATGAGGCCTCACTGTGTCACAATGGCTCCTTGGCTTCATGTGCATCACCTGTGTCACCATGGTCTCCTTGATTCCATGAGGCCCCACTGCGTCACAAAGGCTCCTTGCTTCCATGAGGTTCCGCAGTGTCACCATGCTCACCTTTGATCCACATTGTCATAATGGACAATTGCTTCCATGTGGCCCCACTGTGTCACAATAGCCCCTTGGTTCCATAGGTTTTCTAGAATGTAATGTATAATTTTCTACAATGTAACAATGGACTCCTTGGTTCTGGGAGCTACCCTGCTTTTTGCAGAGGTGTCTTTGGTTCCAACAAGGCCCCGCTGTGTCTCAGTGCACCCTGGCTTCCATGCGCATCTGGACTATCACAAAGGCTCCTTGGTTCCTCGAGGTCTTGCTGTGTCACAATGGATGCTGTGCTCCATGAGGCCCTCCAAAGTCATCATGGAGCCTTGATTCCATGTGCTTCCATTGTGTCCCAGTGATCGCCTTGGTTCCATCAATTTCCTTAGTGGCACAATGCTCTCCATGCTTCCATGATTGCCCACAATGTCACAATGCTCTCCATGCTTCCATGAGGCCCTGCTTTGCCACAATGGTCCCCTTGTGTCCATGAGGCCCCGCTGTGTCCCAGTGGACGGAGGGTTCCATGAGGTTCCGTGCTGTCCCCATGGTCTTCTTGAATCCGCAGTGTAACAATGGACCATTGCTTCCAGGCGGCCTCTCTGTGTCACAAGGGGCTCCTTGATTCCATGATTCCCCACGGCGTCACCATGGAGCCTTGTTTCTAGGAGGTTCTGTACTGTCACAATTGTCTCCTGGATCCCATGAGCCCCTGCAGTGTCACAATGGCTCCTTGCTTCCATGAGGAACACAAAAGCTTTGCATCAACACTGAGCAACAGCTGCTGAACACACCTGGGAGCATCTGCTTGCATCAAAAGAGGGCTTCAAGCTGAGAATGGCAGCAGCAGCTTCCATCTGCAACAGAGAGCCAGGCAAAGGACAGGGACAGAGAATTCAGTGGAAAGACTGCGGGAATTCTGCTTTCAGAGATCATTCCTGCTCACAGGGTCCCTTGTAGAAAGGGGACATCATTCCAGGCAGCCTGGACTGAGCATGTAGGGTTTGTTGTTGAGGAAACCTGCTCAGGCTTTTCCATTCTTTCCTTACAAACAGGAAAACTTCTCTGGGCCTGTGTGCAGGCAGAGCCCTAAGGAGAGCAGTTGGCACATGGTGCCGTGGGCTGGGACAGCCAGCTGCAGAGCTCAAGGGAAGAAGCCCCGCTGTGTCACAATGGCTCCTTGGCTTCATGTGCATCACCTGTGTCACCATGGTCTCCTTGATTCCATGAGGCCCCACTGCGTCACAATGGCTCCTTGCTTCCATGAGGTTCCGCAGTGTCACCATGCTCACCTTTGATCCACATTGTCATAATGGACAATTGCTTCCATGTGGCCCCACTGTGTCACAATAGCCCCTTGGTTCCATAGGTTTTTGTTGGGGTCCCTCCCCTGCCGTGTAGCCCTGGGAGAGGGGCCCTGAGGGCACAGACACGGGGTTTCCTGCCCCTGCTCAGCCTCGTTCCCATTGGTTGGTTTGTGTTCCCTGCGCGGGCAGAAGGACCCTTGGTCCCGTGACTGGAACAGTTCCTGGGCAGAGCTCCGGCCATGCGGCTGGAGAAATAAACATCTCTCTGAAACATCTAGCAAGAATCTGTCTGTCCATATATATTTCCTTTCCATGGGACTCCTGGTTTGATATATGCGTGTTGCAGGATCCCCACTGCAACAAATGGTGGAGATTTGTGAGCAGAACCATCCCCGATCCCTAAGCGACTGATTTGTGTGAGTAAACCCTGGAAACTTTGGATTCCTCTTCTTGGTTTTGCTTTGCTATTCCATATCTAAACTATGGAGGAACCGTGGGAAGACTCTTGGCTCTCAGAGCCGCATATGGACATTTATCTTAAACTTAAAATGATTCTTGAACAACGATTTGTAAATTTTAGCTTGATTCAAGCTCAAAAAGAACTGAAACACTTCCTGGCATGGTTGTTTAAGAACTTTTTCTATGTTTCTTGGGATTTAATTCTTACCAAGGGCTTTTGGAAAACCGTTTGGACACAGTTAATATTGGAGTCAAAATATATGCCGATGGAAGAATATTTTCGTGAATATTATTTAGTTACTGAGACTGTTGAGCAATGTCAGCTGTGTCCTGGCGAAGGGAATCCTGGCGCAGGGACCGTGCGGCCCAGGCCACGTGCACCGAGCGCTCTGAGAGCAGCAGCGAGGCAGTTCCCGCGCGCGGGCGGAGCCACGCGAGCCGCAGTGTCGGTGGCGGAGCGGGGAGCGGCGGGACCCGGCGGGACCCGCACGGCGCAGCACAGCGCGTGGTGGAGCGAGCCCCGGGAACGCCCGACCGAGAGGGGCGGCGCGTGGGCAGCGGCTGGTGGCGATGGCGGTGGAACGGAGCCGCGCCCAGCCGAGACGCGCGCTGGAGCAGGGCGCGGGGGAGTCATCGCTCGGGGGCCCGGCCGAGACGTGGGTGCAGCGCCCGGCAGCGGCAGCGAAGCTGCGACCAGAGGAGGCGACGCACGGAGAACTGAGCGGCACGGCCCGGCCCGGCCCGCACAGCCCCGAACGCGACCCCGGGAAGAGCGCGCAGGCACCAGCAGCTCCAACAATTCCAACACGGGAGCGACCGAAGGAGAGAGCAAAGACGCAGCGAGACAGAAAACAGCAGCCACTCGGAAAAAGGAAAAAATCATAGCAACTAAGACCTTAGGGATAGTAAAACGGTATAATGTTAAGCAAAATTATGGTTTTATAACAAGGTGTGACAACCAGCAAGACATATTCGTGCATAGAACTGCTATTAAAAAGAATAACCCTGAAAAATGCATCCCAAGCTTGGGAGATGGAGAGGTGGTGGAATTTAATATTGTAGTAGGGAGAAAAGGGTTACAAGCATCGCAGGTCACTGGGCCTGATGGTGTTCCTGTAAAAGGCAGTATATATGCAAAAAATCGTAGTCATGTTAGACAATATCTCCATTGTAAGCCCCCCCTACAGTTTCCCTTTCCTAATCCCACCTTTCCCTTTTACCCTATGTCCTATTACCCCCAGTGTATTCCTAATCCATTTTTTCATCCATGGTTTCCCTCACAAAACCATGCTTTTGCCAATTGTGTCCCCAAAAATCCCTTTCCAATGCCGAGTGGGGGATGAAAAGGGGGAGGGAAGAAGTTAAACCCTCTCCTGCCTCAGTTTCCCCACAAAGCATGCTCAGAGTTCTGTCTCCCTTCTGTCAGCCCTAAGATGCTCCACAGAATCTGATTGGACATTTAAAGACTCAGGAGGGTGGCTTGTTTTGTTTTGAAACTGTTCTTGTTATGTTTATCCAGTTGTTTTCATTCTCCTTTTATTAAAATAAAACGGGTGAGGTGTTGGGGTCCCTCCCCTGCCGTGTAGCCCTGGGAGAGGGGCCCTGAGGGCACAGACACGGGGTTTCCTGCCCCTGCTCAGCCTCGTTCCCATTGGTTGGTTTGCGTTCCCTGCGCGGGCAGAAGGACCCTTGGTCCCGTGACTGGAACAGTTCCTGGGCAGAGCTCCGGCCATGCGGCTGGAGAAATAAACATCTCTGAAACAGCTATCAGGAATCTGTCTGTCCATATATATTTCCTTTCCACGGGACTCCTGGTTTGATATATGCGTGTTGCAGGATCCCCACTGCAACAGGTTTTCTAGAATGTAATGTATAATTTTCTACAATGTAACAATGGACTCCTTGGTTCTGTGAGCTACCCTGCTTTTTGCAGAGGTGTCTTTGGTTCCAACAAGGCCCCGCTGTGTCTCAGTGCACCCTGGTTTCCATGCGCATCTGGAGTATCACAAAGGCTCCTTGGTTCCACGAGGTCTTGCTGTGTCACAATGGATGCTGTGCTCCATGAGGCCCTCCAAAGTCATCATGGAGCCTTGATTCCATGTGCTTCCATTGTGTCCCAGGGATCGCCTTGGTTCCATCAGTTTCCTTAGTGGCACAATGCTCTCCATGCTTCCATGATTGCCCACAATGTCACAATGCTCTCCATGCTTCCATGAGGCCCTGCTTTGCCACAATGGTCCCCTTGTGTCCATGAGGCCCCACTGTGTCCCAATGGACGGATGGTTCCATGTGGTTCCGAGCTGTTCCCATGGTCTTCTTGAATCTGCAGTGCAACAATGGACCATTGCTTCCAGGCGGCCTCTGTGTCACAAGGGGCTCCTTGATTCCATGATTCGCCACGGTGTCACCATGGAGCCTTGTTTCTAGGAGGTTCTGTACTGTCACAATTGTCTCCTTGATGCCATGAGCCCCTGCAGTGTCACAATGGCTCCTTGCTTCCATGAGGAACACAAAAGCTTTGCATCAACACTGAGCAACAGCTGCTGAACACACCTGGGAGCACCTGCTTGCATCAAAAGAGGGCTTCAAGCTGAGAATGGCAGCAGCAGCTTCCATCTGCAACAGAGAGCCCGGCAAAGGACAGGGACAGAGAATTCAGTGGAAAGACTTCGAGAATTCTGCTTTCAGAGATCATTCCTGCTCACAGGGTCCCTTGTAGAAAGGGGACATCATTCCAGGCAGCCTGGACGGAGCATGTAGGGTTTGTTGTTTAGGAAACCTGCTCAGGCTTTTCCATTCTTTCCTTACAAACAGGAAAACTTCTCTGGGCCTGTGTGCAGGCAGAGCCCTAAGGAGAGCAGTTGGCACATGGTGCCGTGGGCTGGGACCGCCAGCTGCAGAGCTCAAGGGAAGAAGCCCCGCTGTGTCACAATGGCTCCTTGGCTTCATGTGCATCACCTGTGTCACCATGGTCTCCTTGATTCCATGAGGCCCCACTGTGTCACAATGGCTCCTTGGCTTCATGTGCATCACCTGTGTCACCATGGTCTCCTTGATTCCATGAGGCCTCACTGTGTCACAATGGCTCCTTGGCTTCATGTGCATCACCTGTGTCACCATGGTCTCCTTGATTCCATGAGGCCCCACTGCATCACAAAGGCTCCTTGCTTCCATGAGGTTCCGCAGTGTCACCATGCTCACCTTTGATCCACATTGTCATAATGGACAATTGCTTCCATGTGGCCCCACTGTGTCACAATAGCCCCTTGGTTCCATAGGTTTTCTAGAATGTAATGTATAATTTTCTACAATGTAACAATGGACTCCTTGGTCCTGGGAGCTACCCTGCTTTTTGCAGAGGTGTCTTTGGTTCCAACAAGGCCCCGCTGTGTCTCAGTGCACCCTGGCTTCCATGCGCATCTGGACTATCACAAAGGCTCCTTGGTTCCACGAGGTCTTGCTGTGTCACAATGGATGCTGTGCTCCATGAGGCCCTCCAAAGTCATCATGGAGCCTTGATTCCATGTGCTTCCATTGTGGCCCAGGGATCGCCTTGGTTCCATCAGTTTCCTTAGTGGCACAATGCTCTCCATGCTTCCATGATTGCCCACAATGTCACAATGCTCTCCATGCTTCCATGAGGCCCTGCTTTGCCACAATGGTCCCCTTGTGTCCATGAGGCCCCGCTGTGTCCCAGTGGACGGAGGGTTCCATGAGGTTCCATGCTGTCCCCATGGTCTTCTTGAATCTGCAGTGTAACAATGGACCATTGCTACCAGGCGGCCTCTCTGTGTCATAAGGGGCTCCTTGATTCCATGATTCGCCACGGTGTCACCATGGAGCCTTGTTTCTAGGAGGTTCTGTACTGTCACAATTGTCTCCTTGATGCTATGAGCCCCTGCAGTGTCACAATGGCTCCTTGCTTCCATGAGGAACACAAAAGCTTTGCATCAACACTGAGCAACAGCTGCTGAACACACCTGGGAGCACCTGCTTGCATCAACAGAGGGCTTCAAGCTGAGAATGGCAGCAGCAGCTTCCATCTGCAACAGAGAGCCAGGCAAAGGACAGGGACAGAGAATTCAGTGGAAAGACTGCGGGAATTCTGCTCCCAGAGATCATTCCTGCTCACAGGGTCCCTTGTAGAAAGGGGACATCATTCCAGGCAGCCTGGACTGAGCATGTAGGGTTTGTTGTTTAGGAAACCTGCTCAGGCTTTTCCATTCTTTCCTTACAAACAGGAAAACTTCTCTGGGCCTGTGTGCAGGCAGAGCCCTGAGGAGAGCAGTTGGCACATGGTGCCGTGGGCTGGGACCGCCAGCTGCAGAGCTCAAGGGAAGAAGCCCCGCTGTGTCACAATGGCTCCTTGGCTTCATGTGCATCACCTGTGTCACAATAGTCTCCTTGATTCCATGAGGCCCCCCTGTGTCACAATGGCTCCTTGGCTTCATGTGCATCACCTGTGTCACCATGGTCTCCTTGATTCCATGAGGCCCCACTGTGTCACAATGGCTCCTTGGCTTCATGTGCATCACCTGTGTCACCATGGTCTCCTTGATTCCATGAGGCCCCACTGCGTCACAAAGGCTCCTTGCTTCCATGAGGTTCCGCAGTGTCACCATGCTCACCTTTGATCCACATTGTCATAATGGACAATTGCTTCCATGTGGCCCCACTGTGTCACAATAGCCCCTTGGTTCCATAGGTTTTCTAGAATGTAATGTATAATTTTCTACAATGTAACAATGGACTCCTTGGTTCTGGGAGCTACCCTGCTTTTTGCAGAGGTGTCTTTGGTTCCAACAAGGCCCCGCTGTGTCTCAGTGCACCCTGGCTTCCATGCGCATCTGGACTATCACAAAGGCTCCTTGGTTCCTCGAGGTCTTGCTGTGTCACAATGGATGCTGTGCTCCATGAGGCCCTCCAAAGTCATCATGGAGCCTTGATTCCATGTGCTTCCATTGTGTCCCAGTGATCGCCTTGGTTCCATCAGTTTCCTGAGTGGCACAATGCTCTCCATGCTTCCATGATTGCCCACAATGTCACAATGCTCTCCATGCTTCCATGAGGCCCTGCTTTGCCACAATGGTCCCCTTGTGTCCATGAGGCCCCGCTGTGTCCCAATGGACGGATGGTTCCATGAGGTTCCGTGCTGTTCCCATGGTCTTCTTGAATCCGCAGTGCAACAATGGACCATTGCTTCCAGGCGGCCTCTGTGTCACAAGGGGCTCCTTGATTCCATGATTCCCCATGGTGTCACCATGAAGCCTTGTTTCTAGGAGGTTCTGTACTGTCACAATTGTCTCCTTGATGCCATGAGCCCCTGCAGTGTCACAATGGCTCCTTGCTTCCATGAGGAACACAAAAGCTTTGCATCAACACTGAGAAACAGCTGCTGAACACACCTGGGAGCACCTGCTTGCATCAACAGAGGGCTTCAAGCTGAGAATGGCAGCAGCAGCTTCCATCTGCAACAGAGAGCCAGGCAAAGGACAGGGACAGAGAATTCAGTGGAAAGACTGCGGGAATTCTGCTTTCAGAGATCATTCCTGCTCACAGGGTCCCTTGTAGAAAGGGGACATCATTCCAGGCAGCCTGGACTGAGCATGTAGGGTTTGTTGTTTAGGAAACCTGCTCAGGCTTTTCCATTCTTTCCTTACAAACAGGAAAACTTCTCTGGGCCTGTGTGCAGGCAGAGCCCTAAGGAGAGCAGTTGGCACATGGTGCCGTGGGCTGGGACCGCCAGCTGCAGAGCTCAAGGGAAGAAGCCCCGCTGTGTCACAATGGCTCCTTGGCTTCATGTGCATCACCTGTGTCACCATGGTCTCCTTGATTCCATGAGGCCCCACTGTGTCACAATGGCTCCTTGGCTTCATGTGCATCACCTGTGTCACCATGGTCTCCTTGATTCCATGAGGCCCCACTGCGTCACAATGGCTCCTTGCTTCCATGAGGTTCCGCAGTGTCACCATGCTCACCTTTGATCCACATTGTCATAATGGACAATTGCTTCCATGTGGCCCCACTGTGTCACAATAGCCCCTTGGTTCCATAGGTTTTCTAGAATGTAATGTATAATTTTCTACAATGTAACAATGGACTCCTTGGTTCTGGGAGCTACCCTGCTTTTTGCAGAGGTGTCTTTGGTTCCAACAAGGCCCCGCTGTGTCTCAGTGCACCCTGGCTTCCATGCGCATCTGGACTATCACAAAGGCTCCTTGGTTCCACGAGGTCTTGCTGTGTCACAATGGATGCTGTGCTCCATGAGGCCCTCCAAAATATTCATGGAGCCTTGATTCCATGTGCTTCCATTGTGGCCCAGTGATCGCCTTGGTTCCATCAATTTCCTTAGTGGCACAATGCTCTCCATGCTTCCATGATTGCCCACAATGTCACAATGCTCTCCATGCTTCCATGAGGCCCTGCTTTGCCACAATGGTCCCCTTGTGTCCATGAGGCCCCGCTGTGTCCCAGTGGACGGAGGGTTCCATGAGGTTCCGTGCTGTCCCCATGGTCTTCTTGAATCCGCAGTGTAACAATGGACCATTGCTTCCAGGCGGCCTCTCTGTGTCACAAGGGGCTCCTTGATTCCATGATTCCCCACGGCGTCACCATGGAGCCTTGTTTCTAGGAGGTTCTGTACTGTCACAGTTGTCTCCTGGATCCCATGAGCCCCTGCAGTGTCACAATGGCTCCTTGCTTCCATGAGGAACACAAAAGCTTTGCATCAACACTGAGCAACAGCTGCTGAACACACCTGGGAGCATCTGCTTGCATCAAAAGAGGGCTTCAAGCTGAGAATGGCAGCAGCAGCTTCCATCTGCAACAGAGAGCCAGGCAAAGGACAGGGACAGAGAATTCAGTGGAAAGACTGCGGGAATTCTGCTCCCAGAGATCATTCCTGCTCACAGGGTCCCTTGTAGAAAGGGGACATCATTCCAGGCAGCCTGGACTGAGCATGTAGGGTTTGTTGTTGAGGAAACCTGCTCAGGCTTTTCCATTCTTTCCTTACAAACAGGAAAACTTCTCTGGGCCTGTGTGCAGGCAGAGCCCTAAGGAGAGCAGTTGGCACATGGTGCCGTGGGCTGGGACAGCCAGCTGCAGAGCTCAAGGGAAGAAGCCCCGCTGTGTCACAATGGCTCCTTGGCTTCATGTGCATCACCTGTGTCACCATGGTCTCCTTGATTCCATGAGGCCCCACTGCGTCACAATGGCTCCTTGCTTCCATGAGGTTCCGCAGTGTCACCATGCTCACCTTTGATCCACATTGTCATAATGGACAATTGCTTCCATGTGGCCCCACTGTGTCACAATAGCCCCTTGGTTCCATAGGTTTTTGTTGGGGTCCCTCCCCTGCCGTGTAGCCCTGGGAGAGGGGCCCTGAGGGCACAGACACGGGGTTTCCTGCCCCTGCTCAGCCTCGTTCCCATTGGTTGGTTTGTGTTCCCTGCGCGGGCAGAAGGACCCTTGGTCCCGTGACTGGAACAGTTCCTGGGCAGAGCTCCGGCCATGCGGCTGGAGAAATAAACATCTCTCTGAAACATCTAGCAAGAATCTGTCTGTCCATATATATTTCCTTTCCATGGGACTCCTGGTTTGATATATGCGTGTTGCAGGATCCCCACTGCAACAAATGGTGGAGATTTGTGAGCAGAACCATCCCCGATCCCTAAGCGACTGATTTGTGTGAGTAAACCCTGGAAACTTTGGATTCCTCTTCTTGGTTTTGCTTTGCTATTCCATATCTAAACTATGGAGGAACCGTGGGAAGACTCTTGGCTCTCAGAGCCGCATATGGACATTTATCTTAAACTTAAAATGATTCTTGAACAACGATTTGTAAATTTTAGCTTGATTCAAGCTCAAAAAGAACTGAAACACTTCCTGGCATGGTTGTTTAAGAACTTTTTCTATGTTTCTTGGGATTTAATTCTTACCAAGGGCTTTTGGAAAACCGTTTGGACACAGTTAATATTGGAGTCAAAATATATGCCGATGGAAGAATATTTTCGTGAATATTATTTAGTTACTGAGACTGTTGAGCAATGTCAGCTGTGTCCTGGCGAAGGGAATCCTGGCGCAGGGACCGTGCGGCCCAGGCCACGTGCACCGAGCGCTCTGAGAGCAGCAGCGAGGCAGTTCCCGCGCGCGGGCGGAGCCACGCGAGCCGCAGTGTCGGTGGCGGAGCGGGGAGCGGCGGGACCCGGCGGGACCCGCACGGCGCAGCACAGCGCGTGGTGGAGCGAGCCCCGGGAACGCCCGACCGAGAGGGGCGGCGCGTGGGCAGCGGCTGGCGGCGATGGCGGTGGAACGGAGCCGCGCCCAGCCGAGACGCGCGCTGGAGCAGGGCGCGGGGGAGTCATCGCTCGGGGGCCCGGCCGAGACGTGGGTGCAGCGCCCGGCAGCGGCAGCGAAGCTGCGACCAGAGGAGGCGACGCACGGAGAACTGAGCGGCACGGCCCGGCCCGGCCCGCACAGCCCCGAACGCGACCCCGGGAAGAGCGCGCAGGCACCAGCAGCTCCAACAATTCCAACACGGGAGCGACCGAAGGAGAGAGCAAAGACGCAGCGAGACAGAAAACAGCAGCCACTCGGAAAAAGGAAAAAATCATAGCAACTAAGACCTTAGGGATAGTAAAATGGTATAATGTTAAGCAAAATTATGGTTTTATAACAAGGTGTGACAACCAGCAAGACATATTCGTGCATAGAACTGCTATTAAAAAGAATAACCCTGAAAAATGCATCCCAAGCTTGGGAGATGGAGAGGTGGTGGAATTTAATATTGTAGTAGGGAGAAAAGGGTTACAAGCATCGCAGGTCACTGGGCCTGATGGTGTTCCTGTAAAAGGCAGTATATATGCAAAAAATCGTAGTCATGTTAGACAATATCTCCATTGTAAGCCCCCCCTACAGTTTCCCTTTCCTAATCCCACCTTTCCCTTTTACCCTATGTCCTATTACCCCCAGTGTATTCCTAATCCATTTTTTCATCCATGGTTTCCCTCACAAAACCATGCTTTTGCCAATTGTGTCCCCAAAAATCCCTTTCCAATGCCGAGTGGGGGATGAAAAGGGGGAGGGAAGAAGTTAAACCCTCTCCTGCCTCAGTTTCCCCACAAAGCATGCTCAGAGTTCTGTCTCCCTTCTGTCAGCCCTAAGATGCTCCACAGAATCTGATTGGACATTTAAAGACTCAGGAGGGTGGCTTGTTTTGTTTTGAAACTGTTCTTGTTATGTTTATCCAGTTGTTTTCATTCTCCTTTTATTAAAATAAAACGGGTGAGGTGTTGGGGTCCCTCCCCTGCCGTGTAGCCCTGGGAGAGGGGCCCTGAGGGCACAGACACGGGGTTTCCTGCCCCTGCTCAGCCTCGTTCCCATTGGTTGGTTTGTGTTCCCTGCGCGGGCAGAAGGACCCTTGGTCCCGTGACTGGAACAGTTCCTGGGCAGAGCTCCGGCCATGCGGCTGGAGAAATAAACATCTCTGAAACAGCTATCAGGAATCTGTCTGTCCATATATATTTCCTTTCCACGGGACTCCTGGTTTGATATATGCGTGTTGCAGGATCCCCACTGCAACAGGTTTTCTAGAATGTAATGTATAATTTTCTACAATGTAACAATGGACTCCTTGGTTCTGTGAGCTACCCTGCTTTTTGCAGAGGTGTCTTTGGTTCCAACAAGGCCCCGCTGTGTCTCAGTGCACCCTGGTTTCCATGCGCATCTGGAGTATCACAAAGGCTCCTTGGTTCCACGAGGTCTTGCTGTGTCACAATGGATGCTGTGCTCCATGAGGCCCTCCAAAGTCATCATGGAGCCTTGATTCCATGTGCTTCCATTGTGTCCCAGGGATCGCCTTGGTTCCATCAGTTTCCTTAGTGGCACAATGCTCTCCATGCTTCCATGATTGCCCACAATGTCACAATGCTCTCCATGCTTCCATGAGGCCCTGCTTTGCCACAATGGTCCCCTTGTGTCCATGAGGCCCCACTGTGTCCCAATGGACGGATGGTTCCATGTGGTTCCGAGCTGTTCCCATGGTCTTCTTGAATCTGCAGTGCAACAATGGACCATTGCTTCCAGGCGGCCTCTGTGTCACAAGGGGCTCCTTGATTCCATGATTCCCCACGGTGTCACCATGGAGCCTTGTTTCTAGGAGGTTCTGTACTGTCACAATTGTCTCCTTGATGCCATGAGCCCCTGCAGTGTCACAATGGCTCCTTGCTTCCATGAGGAACACAAAAGCTTTGCATCAACACTGAGCAACAGCTGCTGAACACACCTGGGAGCACCTGCTTGCATCAAAAGAGGGCTTCAAGCTGAGAACGGCAGCAGCAGCTTCCATCTGCAACAGAGAGCCCGGCAAAGGACAGGGACAGAGAATTCAGTGGAAAGACTTCGAGAATTCTGCTTTCAGAGATCATTCCTGCTCACAGGGTCCCTTGTAGAAAGGGGACATCATTCCAGGCAGCCTGGACTGAGCATGTAGGGTTTGTTGTTTAGGAAACCTGCTCAGGCTTTTCCATTCTTTCCTTACAAACAGGAAAACTTCTCTGGGCCTGTGTGCAGGCAGAGCCCTAAGGAGAGCAGTTGGCACATGGTGCCGTGGGCTGGGACCGCCAGCTGCAGAGCTCAAGGGAAGAAGCCCCGCTGTGTCACAATGGCTCCTTGGCTTCATGTGCATCACCTGTGTCACAATAGTCTCCTTGATTCCATGAGGCCCCACTGTGTCACAATGGCTCCTTGGCTTCATGTGCATCACCTGTGTCACCATGGTCTCCTTGATTCCATGAGGCCTCACTGTGTCACAATGGCTCCTTGGCTTCATGTGCATCACCTGTGTCACCATGGTCTCCTTGATTCCATGAGGCCCCACTGCGTCACAAAGGCTCCTTGCTTCCATGAGGTTCCGCAGTGTCACCATGCTCACCTTTGATCCACATTGTCATAATGGACAATTGCTTCCATGTGGCCCCACTGTGTCACAATAGCCCCTTGGTTCCATAGGTTTTCTAGAATGTAATGTATAATTTTCTACAATGTAACAATGGACTCCTTGGTTCTGGGAGCTACCCTGCTTTTTGCAGAGGTGTCTTTGGTTCCAACAAGGCCCCGCTGTGTCTCAGTGCACCCTGGCTTCCATGCGCATCTGGACTATCACAAAGGCTCCTTGGTTCCTCGAGGTCTTGCTGTGTCACAATGGATGCTGTGCTCCATGAGGCCCTCCAAAGTCATCATGGAGCCTTGATTCCATGTGCTTCCATTGTGTCCCAGTGATCGCCTTGGTTCCATCAGTTTCCTTAGTGGCACAATGCTCTCCATGCTTCCATGACTGCCCACAATGTCACAATGCTCTCCATGCTTCCATGAGGCCCTGCTTTGCCACAATGGTCCCCTTGTGCCCATGAGGCCCCGCTGTGTCCCAGTGGACGGAGGGTTCCATGAGGTTCCGTGCTGTCCCCATGGTCTTCTTGAATCCGCAGTGTAACAATGGACCATTGCTTCCAGGCGGCCTCTCTGTGTCACAAGGGGCTCCTTGATTCCATGATTCCCCACGGTGTCACCATGGAGCCTTGTTTCTAGGAGGTTCTGTACTGTCACAGTTGTCTCCTTGATGCCATGAGCCCCTGCAGTGTCACAATGGCTCCTTGCTTCCATGAGGAACACAAAAGCTTTGCATCAACACTGAGCAACAGCTGCTGAACACACCTGGGAGCATCTGCTTGCATCAAAAGAGGGCTTCAAGCTGAGAATGGCAGCAGCAGCTTCCATCTGCAACAGAGAGCCAGGCAAAGGACAGGGACAGAGAATTCAGTGGAAAGACTGCGGGAATTCTGCTTTCAGAGATCATTCCTGCTCACAGGGTCCCTTGTAGAAAGGGGACATCATTCCAGGCAGCCTGGACTGAGCATGTAGGGTTTGTTGTTGAGGAAACCTGCTCAGGCTTTTCCATTCTTTCCTTACAAACAGGAAAACTTCTCTGGGCCTGTGTGCAGGCAGAGCCCTAAGGAGAGCAGTTGGCACATGGTGCCGTGGGCTGGGACCGCCAGCCGCAGAGCTCAAGGGAAGAAGCCCCGCTGTGTCACAATGGCTCCTTGGCTTCATGTGCATCACCTGTGTCACCATGGTCTCCTTGATTCCATGAGGCCCCACTGTGTCACAATGGCTCCTTGGCTTCATGTGCATCACCTGTGTCACCATGGTCTCCTTGATTCCATGAGGCCCCACTGCGTCACAATGGCTCCTTGCTTCCATGAGGTTCCGCAGTGTCACCATGCTCACCTTTGATCCACATTGTCATAATGGACAATTGCTTCCATGTGGCCCCACTGTGTCACAATAGCCCCTTGGTTCCATAGGTTTTCTAGAATGTAATGTATAATTTTCTACAATGTAACAATGGACTCCTTGGTTCTGGGAGCTACCCTGCTTTTTGCAGAGGTGTCTTTGGTTCCAACAAGGCCCCGCTGTGTCTCAGTGCACCCTGGCTTCCATGCGCATCTGGACTATCACAAAGGCTCCTTGGTTCCACGAGGTCTTGCTGTGTCACAATGGATGCTGTGCTCCATGAGGCCCTCCAAAATATTCATGGAGCCTTGATTCCATGTGCTTCCATTGTGGCCCAGTGATCGCCTTGGTTCCATCAATTTCCTTAGTGGCACAATGCTCTCCATGCTTCCATGATTGCCCACAATGTCACAATGCTCTCCATGCTTCCATGAGGCCCTGCTTTGCCACAATGGTCCCCTTGTGTCCATGAGGCCCCGCTGTGTCCCAGTGGACGGAGGGTTCCATGAGGTTCCGTGCTGTCCCCATGGTCTTCTTGAATCCGCAGTGTAACAATGGACCATTGCTTCCAGGCGGCCTCTCTGTGTCACAAGGGGCTCCTTGATTCCATGATTCCCCACGGCGTCACCATGGAGCCTTGTTTCTAGGAGGTTCTGTACTGTCACAGTTGTCTCCTGGATCCCATGAGCCCCTGCAGTGTCACAATGGCTCCTTGCTTCCATGAGGAACACAAAAGCTTTGCATCAACACTGAGCAACAGCTGCTGAACACACCTGGGAGCATCTGCTTGCATCAAAAGAGGGCTTCAAGCTGAGAATGGCAGCAGCAGCTTCCATCTGCAACAGAGAGCCAGGCAAAGGACAGGGACAGAGAATTCAGTGGAAAGACTGCGGGAATTCTGCTCCCAGAGATCATTCCTGCTCACAGGGTCCCTTGTAGAAAGGGGACATCATTCCAGGCAGCCTGGACTGAGCATGTAGGGTTTGTTGTTGAGGAAACCTGCTCAGGCTTTTCCATTCTTTCCTTACAAACAGGAAAACTTCTCTGGGCCTGTGTGCAGGCAGAGCCCTAAGGAGAGCAGTTGGCACATGGTGCCGTGGGCTGGGACAGCCAGCTGCAGAGCTCAAGGGAAGAAGCCCCGCTGTGTCACAATGGCTCCTTGGCTTCATGTGCATCACCTGTGTCACCATGGTCTCCTTGATTCCATGAGGCCCCACTGCGTCACAAAGGCTCCTTGCTTCCATGAGGTTCCGCAGTGTCACCATGCTCACCTTTGATCCACATTGTCATAATGGACAATTGCTTCCATGTGGCCCCACTGTGTCACAATAGCCCCTTGGTTCCATAGGTTTTTGTTGGGGTCCCTCCCCTGCCGTGTAGCCCTGGGAGAGGGGCCCTGAGGGCACAGACACGGGGTTTCCTGCCCCTGCTCAGCCTCGTTCCCATTGGTTGGTTTGTGTTCCCTGCGCGGGCAGAAGGACCCTTGGTCCCGTGACTGGAACAGTTCCTGGGCAGAGCTCCGGCCATGCGGCTGGAGAAATAAACATCTCTCTGAAACATCTAGCAAGAATCTGTCTGTCCATATATATTTCCTTTCCATGGGACTCCTGGTTTGATATATGCGTGTTGCAGGATCCCCACTGCAACAAATGGTGGAGATTTGTGAGCAGAACCATCCCCGATCCCTAAGCGACTGATTTGTGTGAGTAAACCCTGGAAACTTTGGATTCCTCTTCTTGGTTTTGCTTTGCTATTCCATATCTAAACTATGGAGGAACCGTGGGAAGACTCTTGGCTCTCAGAGCCGCATATGGACATTTATCTTAAACTTAAAATGATTCTTGAACAACGATTTGTAAATTTTAGCTTGATTCAAGCTCAAAAAGAACTGAAACACTTCCTGGCATGGTTGTTTAAGAACTTTTTCTATGTTTCTTGGGATTTAATTCTTACCAAGGGCTTTTGGAAAACCGTTTGGACACAGTTAATATTGGAGTCAAAATATATGCCGATGGAAGAATATTTTCGTGAATATTATTTAGTTACTGAGACTGTTGAGCAATGTCAGCTGTGTCCTGGCGAAGGGAATCCTGGCGCAGGGACCGTGCGGCCCAGGCCACGTGCACCGAGCGCTCTGAGAGCAGCAGCGAGGCAGTTCCCGCGCGCGGGCGGAGCCACGCGAGCCGCAGTGTCGGTGGCGGAGCGGGGAGCGGCGGGACCCGGCGGGACCCGCACGGCGCAGCACAGCGCGTGGTGGAGCGAGCCCCGGGAACGCCCGACCGAGAGGGGCGGCGCGTGGGCAGCGGCTGGCGGCGATGGCGGTGGAACGGAGCCGCGCCCAGCCGAGACGCGCGCTGGAGCAGGGCGCGGGGGAGTCATCGCTCGGGGGCCCGGCCGAGACGTGGGTGCAGCGCCCGGCAGCGGCAGCGAAGCTGCGACCAGAGGAGGCGACGCACGGAGAACTGAGCGGCACGGCCCGGCCCGGCCCGCACAGCCCCGAACGCGACCCCGGGAAGAGCGCGCAGGCACCAGCAGCTCCAACAATTCCAACACGGGAGCGACCGAAGGAGAGAGCAAAGACGCAGCGAGACAGAAAACAGCAGCCACTCGGAAAAAGGAAAAAATCATAGCAACTAAGACCTTAGGGATAGTAAAATGGTATAATGTTAAGCAAAATTATGGTTTTATAACAAGGTGTGACAACCAGCAAGACATATTCGTGCATAGAACTGCTATTAAAAAGAATAACCCTGAAAAATGCATCCCAAGCTTGGGAGATGGAGAGGTGGTGGAATTTAATATTGTAGTAGGGAGAAAAGGGTTACAAGCATCGCAGGTCACTGGGCCTGATGGTGTTCCTGTAAAAGGCAGTATATATGCAAAAAATCGTAGTCATGTTAGACAATATCTCCATTGTAAGCCCCCCCTACAGTTTCCCTTTCCTAATCCCACCTTTCCCTTTTACCCTATGTCCTATTACCCCCAGTGTATTCCTAATCCATTTTTTCATCCATGGTTTCCCTCACAAAACCATGCTTTTGCCAATTGTGTCCCCAAAAATCCCTTTCCAATGCCGAGTGGGGGATGAAAAGGGGGAGGGAAGAAGTTAAACCCTCTCCTGCCTCAGTTTCCCCACAAAGCATGCTCAGAGTTCTGTCTCCCTTCTGTCAGCCCTAAGATGCTCCACAGAATCTGATTGGACATTTAAAGACTCAGGAGGGTGGCTTGTTTTGTTTTGAAACTGTTCTTGTTATGTTTATCCAGTTGTTTTCATTCTCCTTTTATTAAAATAAAACGGGTGAGGTGTTGGGGTCCCTCCCCTGCCGTGTAGCCCTGGGAGAGGGGCCCTGAGGGCACAGACACGGGGTTTCCTGCCCCTGCTCAGCCTCGTTCCCATTGGTTGGTTTGTGTTCCCTGCGCGGGCAGAAGGACCCTTGGTCCCGTGACTGGAACAGTTCCTGGGCAGAGCTCCGGCCATGCGGCTGGAGAAATAAACATCTCTGAAACAGCTATCAGGAATCTGTCTGTCCATATATATTTCCTTTCCACGGGACTCCTGGTTTGATATATGCGTGTTGCAGGATCCCCACTGCAACAGGTTTTCTAGAATGTAATGTATAATTTTCTACAATGTAACAATGGACTCCTTGGTTCTGTGAGCTACCCTGCTTTTTGCAGAGGTGTCTTTGGTTCCAACAAGGCCCCGCTGTGTCTCAGTGCACCCTGGCTTCCATGCGCATCTGGACTATCACAAAGGCTCCTTGGTTCCACGAGGTCTTGCTGTGTCACAATGGATGCTGTGCTCCATGAGGCCCTCCAAAGTCATCATGGAGCCTTGATTCCATGTGCTTCCATTGTGTCCCAGGGATCGCCTTGGTTCCATCAGTTTCCTTAGTGGCACAATGCTCTCCATGCTTCCATGATTGCCCACAATGTCACAATGCTCTCCATGCTTCCATGAGGCCCTGCTTTGCCACAATGGTCCCCTTGTGTCCATGAGGCCCCACTGTGTCCCAATGGACGGATGGTTCCATGTGGTTCCGAGCTGTTCCCATGGTCTTCTTGAATCTGCAGTGCAACAATGGACCATTGCTTCCAGGCGGCCTCTGTGTCACAAGGGGCTCCTTGATTCCATGATTCGCCACGGTGTCACCATGGAGCCTTGTTTCTAGGAGGTTCTGTACTGTCACAATTGTCTCCTTGATGCCATGAGCCCCTGCAGTGTCACAATGGCTCCTTGCTTCCATGAGGAACACAAAAGCTTTGCATCAACACTGAGCAACAGCTGCTGAACACACCTGGGAGCACCTGCTTGCATCAAAAGAGGGCTTCAAGCTGAGAACGGCAGCAGCAGCTTCCATCTGCAACAGAGAGCCCGGCAAAGGACAGGGACAGAGAATTCAGTGGAAAGACTTCGAGAATTCTGCTTTCAGAGATCATTCCTGCTCACAGGGTCCCTTGTAGAAAGGGGACATCATTCCAGGCAGCCTGGACTGAGCATGTAGGGTTTGTTGTTTAGGAAACCTGCTCAGGCTTTTCCATTCTTTCCTTACAAACAGGAAAACTTCTCTGGGCCTGTGTGCAGGCAGAGCCCTAAGGAGAGCAGTTGGCACATGGTGCCGTGGGCTGGGACCGCCAGCTGCAGAGCTCAAGGGAAGAAGCCCCGCTGTGTCACAATGGCTCCTTGGCTTCATGTGCATCACCTGTGTCACAATAGTCTCCTTGATTCCATGAGGCCCCACTGTGTCACAATGGCTCCTTGGCTTCATGTGCATCACCTGTGTCACCATGGTCTCCTTGATTCCATGAGGCCTCACTGTGTCACAATGGCTCCTTGGCTTCATGTGCATCACCTGTGTCACCATGGTCTCCTTGATTCCATGAGGCCCCACTGCGTCACAAAGGCTCCTTGCTTCCATGAGGTTCCGCAGTGTCACCATGCTCACCTTTGATCCACATTGTCATAATGGACAATTGCTTCCATGTGGCCCCACTGTGTCACAATAGCCCCTTGGTTCCATAGGTTTTCTAGAATGTAATGTATAATTTTCTACAATGTAACAATGGACTCCTTGGTTCTGGGAGCTACCCTGCTTTTTGCAGAGGTGTCTTTGGTTCCAACAAGGCCCCGCTGTGTCTCAGTGCACCCTGGCTTCCATGCGCATCTGGACTATCACAAAGGCTCCTTGGTTCCTCGAGGTCTTGCTGTGTCACAATGGATGCTGTGCTCCATGAGGCCCTCCAAAGTCATCATGGAGCCTTGATTCCATGTGCTTCCATTGTGTCCCAGTGATCGCCTTGGTTCCATCAGTTTCCTTAGTGGCACAATGCTCTCCATGCTTCCATGACTGCCCACAATGTCACAATGCTCTCCATGCTTCCATGAGGCCCTGCTTTGCCACAATGGTCCCCTTGTGCCCATGAGGCCCCGCTGTGTCCCAGTGGACGGAGGGTTCCATGAGGTTCCGTGCTGTCCCCATGGTCTTCTTGAATCCGCAGTGTAACAATGGACCATTGCTTCCAGGCGGCCTCTCTGTGTCACAAGGGGCTCCTTGATTCCATGATTCCCCACGGTGTCACCATGGAGCCTTGTTTCTAGGAGGTTCTGTACTGTCACAATTGTCTCCTTGATGCCATGAGCCCCTGCAGTGTCACAATGGCTCCTTGCTTCCATGAGGAACACAAAAGCTTTGCATCAACACTGAGCAACAGCTGCTGAACACACCTGGGAGCACCTGCTTGCATCAAAAGAGGGCTTCAAGCTGAGAATGGCAGCAGCAGCTTCCATCTGCAACAGAGAGCCAGGCAAAGGACAGGGACAGAGAATTCAGTGGAAAGACTGCGAGAATTCTGCTCCCAGAGATCATTCCTGCTCACAGGGTCCCTTGTAGAAAGGGGACATCATTGCAGGCAGCCTGGACTGAGCATGTAGGGTTTGTTGTTGAGGAAACCTGCTCAGGCTTTTCCATTCTTTCCTTACAAACAGGAAAACTTCTCTGGGCCTGTGTGCAGGCAGAGCCCTGAGGAGAGCAGATGGCACATGGTGCCGTGGGCTGGGACAGCCAGCTGCAGAGCTCAAGGGAAGAAGCCCCGCTGTGTCACAATGGCTCCTTGGCTTCATGTGCATCACCTGTGTCACCATGGTCTCCTTGATTCCATGAGGCCCCACTGTGTCACAATGGCTCCTTGGCTTCATGTGCATCACCTGTGTCACAATAGTCTCCTTGATTCCATGAGGCCCCCCTGTGTCACAATGGCTCCTTGGCTTCATGTGCATCACCTGTGTCACCATGGTCTCCTTGATTCCATGAGGCCCCACTGTGTCACAATGGCTCCTTGGCTTCATGTGCATCACCTGTGTCACCATGGTCTCCTTGATTCCATGAGGCCCCACTGCGTCACAAAGGCTCCTTGCTTCCATGAGGTTCCGCAGTGTCACCATGCTCACCTTTGATCCACATTGTCATAATGGACAATTGCTTCCATGTGGCCCCACTGTGTCACAATAGCCCCTTGGTTCCATAGGTTTTCTAGAATGTAATGTATAATTTTCTACAATGTAACAATGGACTCCTTGGTTCTGGGAGCTACCCTGCTTTTTGCAGAGGTGTCTTTGGTTCCAACAAGGCCCCGCTGTGTCTCAGTGCACCCTGGCTTCCATGCGCATCTGGACTATCACAAAGGCTCCTTGGTTCCTCGAGGTCTTGCTGTGTCACAATGGATGCTGTGCTCCATGAGGCCCTCCAAAGTCATCATGGAGCCTTGATTCCATGTGCTTCCATTGTGTCCCAGTGATCGCCTTGGTTCCATCAGTTTCCTGAGTGGCACAATGCTCTCCATGCTTCCATGATTGCCCACAATGTCACAATGCTCTCCATGCTTCCATGAGGCCCTGCTTTGCCACAATGGTCCCCTTGTGTCCATGAGGCCCCGCTGTGTCCCAATGGACAGATGGTTCCATGAGGTTCCGTGCTGTTCCCATGGTCTTCTTGAATCCGCAGTGCAACAATGGACCATTGCTTCCAGGCGGCCTCTGTGTCACAAGGGGCTCCTTGATTCCATGATTCCCCACGGTGTCACCATGAAGCCTTGTTTCTAGGAGGTTCTGTACTGTCACAATTGTCTCCTTGATGCCATGAGCCCCTGCAGTGTCACAATGGCTCCTTGCTTCCATGAGGAACACAAAAGCTTTGCATCAACACTGAGCAACAGCTGCTGAACACACCTGGGAGCACCTGCTTGCATCAACAGAGGGCTTCAAGCTGAGAATGGCAGCAGCAGCTTCCATCTGCAACAGAGAGCCAGGCAAAGGACAGGGACAGAGAATTCAGTGGAAAGACTGCGGGAATTCTGCTTTCAGAGATCATTCCTGCTCACAGGGTCCCTTGTAGAAAGGGGACATCATTCCAGGCAGCCTGGACTGAGCATGTAGGGTTTGTTGTTTAGGAAACCTGCTCAGGCTTTTCCATTCTTTCCTTACAAACAGGAAAACTTCTCTGGGCCTGTGTGCAGGCAGAGCCCTGAGGAGAGCAGTTGGCACATGGTGCCGTGGGCTGGGACCGCCAGCTGCAGAGCTCAAGGGAAGAAGCCCCGCTGTGTCACAATGGCTCCTTGGCTTCATGTGCATCACCTGTGTCACAATACTCTCCTTGATTCCATGAGGCCCCACTGCGTCACAAAGGCTCCTTGCTTCCATGAGGTTCCGCAGTGTCACCATGCTCACCTTTGATCCACATTGTCATAATGGACAATTGCTTCCATGTGGCCCCACTGTGTCACAATAGCCCCTTGGTTCCATAGGTTTTCTAGAATGTAATGTATAATTTTCTACAATGTAACAATGGACTCCTTGGTTCTGGGAGCTACCCTGCTTTTTGCAGAGGTGTCTTTGGTTCCAACAAGGCCCCGCTGTGTCTCAGTGCACCCTGGCTTCCATGCGCATCTGGACTATCACAAAGGCTCCTTGGTTCCTCGAGGTCTTGCTGTGTCACAATGGATGCTGTGCTCCATGAGGCCCTCCAAAGTCATCATGGAGCCTTGATTCCATGTGCTTCCATTGTGTCCCAGTGATCGCCTTGGTTCCATCAGTTTCCTTAGTGGCACAATGCTCTCCATGCTTCCATGATTGCCCACAATGTCACAATGCTCTCCATGCTTCCATGAGGCCCTGCTTTGCCACAATGGTCCCCTTGTGTCCATGAGGCCCCGCTGTGTCCCAATGGACGGATGGTTCCATGAGGTTCCGTGCTGTTCCCATGGTCTTCTTGAATCCGCAGTGCAACAATGGACCATTGCTTCCAGGCGGCCTCTGTGTCACAAGGGGCTCCTTGATTCCATGATTCGCCACGGTGTCACCATGGAGCCTTGTTTCTAGGAGGTTCTGTACTGTCACAATTGTCTCCTTGATGCCATGAGCCCCTGCAGTGTCACAATGGCTCCTTGCTTCCATGAGGAACACAAAAGCTTTGCATCAACACTGAGCAACAGCTGCTGAACACACCTGGGAGCATCTGCTTGCATCAAAAGAGGGCTTCAAGCTGAGAATGGCAGCAGCAGCTTCCATCTGCAACAGAGAGCCAGGCAAAGGACAGGGACAGAGAATTCAGTGGAAAGACTGCGGGAATTCTGCTTTCAGAGATCATTCCTGCTCACAGGGTCCCTTGTAGAAAGGGGACATCATTCCAGGCAGCCTGGACTGAGCATGTAGGGTTTGTTGTTGAGGAAACCTGCTCAGGCTTTTCCATTCTTTCCTTACAAACAGGAAAACTTCTCTGGGCCTGTGTGCAGGCAGAGCCCTAAGGAGAGCAGTTGGCACATGGTGCCGTGGGCTGGGACAGCCAGCTGCAGAGCTCAAGGGAAGAAGCCCCGCTGTGTCACAATGGCTCCTTGGCTTCATGTGCATCACCTGTGTCACCATGGTCTCCTTGATTCCATGAGGCCCCACTGCGTCACAATGGCTCCTTGCTTCCATGAGGTTCCGCAGTGTCACCATGCTCACCTTTGATCCACATTGTCATAATGGACAATTGCTTCCATGTGGCCCCACTGTGTCACAATAGCCCCTTGGTTCCATAGGTTTTTGTTGGGGTCCCTCCCCTGCCGTGTAGCCCTGGGAGAGGGGCCCTGAGGGCACAGACACGGGGTTTCCTGCCCCTGCTCAGCCTCGTTCCCATTGGTTGGTTTGTGTTCCCTGCGCGGGCAGAAGGACCCTTGGTCCCGTGACTGGAACAGTTCCTGGGCAGAGCTCCGGCCATGCGGCTGGAGAAATAAACATCTCTCTGAAACATCTAGCAAGAATCTGTCTGTCCATATATATTTCCTTTCCATGGGACTCCTGGTTTGATATATGCGTGTTGCAGGATCCCCACTGCAACAAATGGTGGAGATTTGTGAGCAGAACCATCCCCGATCCCTAAGCGACTGATTTGTGTGAGTAAACCCTGGAAACTTTGGATTCCTCTTCTTGGTTTTGCTTTGCTATTCCATATCTAAACTATGGAGGAACCGTGGGAAGACTCTTGGCTCTCAGAGCCGCATATGGACATTTATCTTAAACTTAAAATGATTCTTGAACAACGATTTGTAAATTTTAGCTTGATTCAAGCTCAAAAAGAACTGAAACACTTCCTGGCATGGTTGTTTAAGAACTTTTTCTATGTTTCTTGGGATTTAATTCTTACCAAGGGCTTTTGGAAAACCGTTTGGACACAGTTAATATTGGAGTCAAAATATATGCCGATGGAAGAATATTTTCGTGAATATTATTTAGTTACTGAGACTGTTGAGCAATGTCAGCTGTGTCCTGGCAAAGGGAATCCTGGCGCAGGGACCGTGCGGCCCAGGCCACGTGCACCAAGCGCTCTGAGAGCAGCAGCGAGGCAGTTCCCGCGCGCGGGCGGAGCCACGCGAGCCGCAGTGTCGGTGGCGGAGCGGGGAGCGGCGGGACCCGGCGGGACCCGCACGGCGCAGCACAGCGCGTGGTGGAGCGAGCCCCGGGAACGCCCGACCGAGAGGGGCGGCGCGTGGGCAGCGGCTGGTGGCGATGGCGGTGGAACGGAGCCGCGCCCAGCCGAGACGCGCGCTGGAGCAGGGCGCGGGGGAGTCATCGCTCGGGGGCCCGGCCGAGACGTGGGTGCAGCGCCCGGCAGCGGCAGCGAAGCTGCGACCAGAGGAGGCGACGCACGGAGAACTGAGCGGCACGGCCCGGCCCGGCCCGCACAGCCCCGAACGCGACCCCGGGAAGAGCGCGCAGGCACCAGCAGCTCCAACAATTCCAACACGGGAGCGACCGAAGGAGAGAGCAAAGACGCAGCGAGACAGAAAACAGCAGCCACTCGGAAAAAGGAAAAAATCATAGCAACTAAGACCTTAGGGATAGTAAAATGGTATAATGTTAAGCAAAATTATGGTTTTATAACAAGGTGTGACAACCAGCAAGACATATTCGTGCATAGAACTGCTATTAAAAAGAATAACCCTGAAAAATGCATCCCAAGCTTGGGAGATGGAGAGGTGGTGGAATTTAATATTGTAGTAGGGAGAAAAGGGTTACAAGCATCGCAGGTCACTGGGCCTGATGGTGTTCCTGTAAAAGGCAGTATATATGCAAAAAATCGTAGTCATGTTAGACAATATCTCCATTGTAAGCCCCCCCTACAGTTTCCCTTTCCTAATCCCACCTTTCCCTTTTACCCTATGTCCTATTACCCCCAGTGTATTCCTAATCCATTTTTTCATCCATGGTTTCCCTCACAAAACCATGCTTTTGCCAATTGTGTCCCCAAAAATCCCTTTCCAATGCCGAGTGGGGGATGAAAAGGGGGAGGGAAGAAGTTAAACCCTCTCCTGCCTCAGTTTCCCCACAAAGCATGCTCAGAGTTCTGTCTCCCTTCTGTCAGCCCTAAGATGTTCCACAGAATCTGATTGGACATTTAAAGACTCAGGAGGGTGGCTTGTTTTGTTTTGAAACTGTTCTTGTTATGTTTATCCAGTTGTTTTCATTCTCCTTTTATTAAAATAAAACGGGTGAGGTGTTGGGGTCCCTCCCCTGCCGTGTAGCCCTGGGAGAGGGGCCCTGAGGGCACAGACACGGGGTTTCCTGCCCCTGCTCAGCCTCGTTCCCATTGGTTGGTTTGTGTTCCCTGCGCGGGCAGAAGGACCCTTGGTCCCGTGACTGGAACAGTTCCTGGGCAGAGCTCCGGCCATGCGGCTGGAGAAATAAACATCTCTGAAACAGCTATCAGGAATCTGTCTGTCCATATATATTTCCTTTCCACGGGACTCCTGGTTTGATATATGCGTGTTGCAGGATCCCCACTGCAACAGGTTTTCTAGAATGTAATGTATAATTTTCTACAATGTAACAATGGACTCCTTGGTTCTGTGAGCTACCCTGCTTTTTGCAGAGGTGTCTTTGGTTCCAACAAGGCCCCGCTGTGTCTCAGTGCACCCTGGTTTCCATGCGCATCTGGACTATCACAAAGGCTCCTTGGTTCCACGAGGTCTTGCTGTGTCACAATGGATGCTGTGCTCCATGAGGCCCTCCAAAGTCATCATGGAGCCTTGATTCCATGTGCTTCCATTGTGTCCCAGGGATCGCCTTGGTTCCATCAGTTTCCTTAGTGGCACAATGCTCTCCATGCTTCCATGATTGCCCACAATGTCACAATGCTCTCCATGCTTCCATGAGGCCCTGCTTTGCCACAATGGTCCCCTTGTGTCCATGAGGCCCCACTGTGTCCCAATGGACGGATGGTTCCATGTGGTTCCGAGCTGTTCCCATGGTCTTCTTGAATCCGCAGTGTAACAATGGACCATTGCTTCCAGGCGGCCTCTGTGTCACAAGGGGCTCCTTGATTCCATGATTCGCCACGGTGTCACCATGGAGCCTTGTTTTAGGAGGTTCTGTACTGTCACAATTGTCTCCTTGATGCCATGAGCCCCTGCAGTGTCACAATGGCTCCTTGCTTCCATGAGGAACACAAAAGCTTTGCATCAACACTGAGCAACAGCTGCTGAACACACCTGGGAGCACCTGCTTGCATCAAAAGAGGGCTTCAAGCTGAGAATGGCAGCAGCAGCTTCCATCTGCAACAGAGAGCCAGGCAAAGGACAGGGACAGAGAATTCAGTGGAAAGACTTCGAGAATTCTGCTTTCAGAGATCATTCCTGCTCACAGGGTCCCTTGTAGAAAGGGGACATCATTCCAGGCAGCCTGGACGGAGCATGTAGGGTTTGTTGTTTAGGAAACCTGCTCAGGCTTTTCCATTCTTTCCTTACAAACAGGAAAACTTCTCTGGGCCTGTGTGCAGGCAGAGCCTTAAGGAGAGCAGTTGGCACATGGTGCCGTGGGCTGGGACCGCCAGCTGCAGAGCTCAAGGGAAGAAGCCCCGCTGTGTCACAATGGCTCCTTGGCTTCATGTGCATCACCTGTGTCACAATAGTCTCCTTGATTCCATGAGGCCCCACTGTGTCACAATGGCTCCTTGGCTTCATGTGCATCACCTGTGTCACCATGGTCTCCTTGATTCCATGAGGCCCCACTGCGTCACAAAGGCTCCTTGCTTCCATGAGGTTCCGCAGTGTCACCATGCTCACCTTTGATCCACATTGTCATAATGGACAATTGCTTCCATGTGGCCCCACTGTGTCACAATAGCCCCTTGGTTCCATAGGTTTTCTAGAATGTAATGTATAATTTTCTACAATGTAACAATGGACTCCTTGGTTCTGGGAGCTACCCTGCTTTTTGCAGAGGTGTCTTTGGTTCCAACAAGGCCCCGCTGTGTCTCAGTGCACCCTGGCTTCCATGCGCATCTGGAGTATCACAAAGGCTCCTTGGTTCCACGAGGTCTTGCTGTGTCACAATGGATCCTGTGCTCCATGAGGCCCTCCAAAATATTCATGGAGCCTTGATTCCATGTGCTTCCATTGTGGCCCAGTGATCGCCTTGGTTCCATCAATTTCCTTAGTGGCACAATGCTCTCCATGCTTCCATGATTGCCCACAATGTCACAATGCTCTCCATGCTTCCATGAGGCCCTGCTTTGCCACAATGGTCCCCTTGTGTCCATGAGGCCCCGCTGTGTCCCAGTGGACGGAGGGTTCCATGAGGTTCCGTGCTGTCCCCATGGTCTTCTTGAATCCGCAGTGTAACAATGGACCATTGCTTCCAGGCGGCCTCTCTGTGTCACAAGGGGCTCCTTGATTCCATGATTCCCCACGGCGTCACCATGGAGCCTTGTTTCTAGGAGGTTCTGTACTGTCACAGTTGTCTCCTGGATCCCATGAGCCCCTGCAGTGTCACAATGGCTCCTTGCTTCCATGAGGAACACAAAAGCTTTGCATCAACACTGAGCAACAGCTGCTGAACACACCTGGGAGCATCTGCTTGCATCAAAAGAGGGCTTCAAGCTGAGAATGGCAGCAGCAGCTTCCATCTGCAACAGAGAGCCAGGCAAAGGACAGGGACAGAGAATTCAGTGGAAAGACTGCGGGAATTCTGCTCCCAGAGATCATTCCTGCTCACAGGGTCCCTTGTAGAAAGGGGACATCATTCCAGGCAGCCTGGACTGAGCATGTAGGGTTTGTTGTTGAGGAAACCTGCTCAGGCTTTTCCATTCTTTCCTTACAAACAGGAAAACTTCTCTGGGCCTGTGTGCAGGCAGAGCCCTAAGGAGAGCAGTTGGCACATGGTGCCGTGGGCTGGGACAGCCAGCTGCAGAGCTCAAGGGAAGAAGCCCCGCTGTGTCACAATGGCTCCTTGGCTTCATGTGCATCACCTGTGTCACCATGGTCTCCTTGATTCCATGAGGCCCCACTGCGTCACAATGGCTCCTTGCTTCCATGAGGTTCCGCAGTGTCACCATGCTCACCTTTGATCCACATTGTCATAATGGACAATTGCTTCCATGTGGCCCCACTGTGTCACAATAGCCCCTTGGTTCCATAGGTTTTTGTTGGGGTCCCTCCCCTGCCGTGTAGCCCTGGGAGAGGGGCCCTGAGGGCACAGACACGGGGTTTCCTGCCCCTGCTCAGCCTCGTTCCCATTGGTTGGTTTGTGTTCCCTGCGCGGGCAGAAGGACCCTTGGTCCCGTGACTGGAACAGTTCCTGGGCAGAGCTCCGGCCATGCGGCTGGAGAAATAAACATCTCTCTGAAACATCTAGCAAGAATCTGTCTGTCCATATATATTTCCTTTCCATGGGACTCCTGGTTTGATATATGCGTGTTGCAGGATCCCCACTGCAACAAATGGTGGAGATTTGTGAGCAGAACCATCCCCGATCCCTAAGCGACTGATTTGTGTGAGTAAACCCTGGAAACTTTGGATTCCTCTTCTTGGTTTTGCTTTGCTATTCCATATCTAAACTATGGAGGAACCGTGGGAAGACTCTTGGCTCTCAGAGCCGCATATGGACATTTATCTTAAACTTAAAATGATTCTTGAACAACGATTTGTAAATTTTAGCTTGATTCAAGCTCAAAAAGAACTGAAACACTTCCTGGCATGGTTGTTTAAGAACTTTTTCTATGTTTCTTGGGATTTAATTCTTACCAAGGGCTTTTGGAAAACCGTTTGGACACAGTTAATATTGGAGTCAAAATATATGCCGATGGAAGAATATTTTCGTGAATATTATTTAGTTACTGAGACTGTTGAGCAATGTCAGCTGTGTCCTGGCGAAGGGAATCCTGGCGCAGGGACCGTGCGGCCCAGGCCACGTGCACCGAGCGCTCTGAGAGCAGCAGCGAGGCAGTTCCCGCGCGCGGGCGGAGCCACGCGAGCCGCAGTGTCGGTGGCGGAGCGGGGAGCGGCGGGACCCGGCGGGACCCGCACGGCGCAGCACAGCGCGTGGTGGAGCGAGCCCCGGGAACGCCCGACCGAGAGGGGCGGCGCGTGGGCAGCGGCTGGCGGCGATGGCGGTGGAACGGAGCCGCGCCCAGCCGAGACGCGCGCTGGAGCAGGGCGCGGGGGAGTCATCGCTCGGGGGCCCGGCCGAGACGTGGGTGCAGCGCCCGGCAGCGGCAGCGAAGCTGCGACCAGAGGAGGCGACGCACGGAGAACTGAGCGGCACGGCCCGGCCCGGCCCGCACAGCCCCGAACGCGACCCCGGGAAGAGCGCGCAGGCACCAGCAGCTCCAACAATTCCAACACGGGAGCGACCGAAGGAGAGAGCAAAGACGCAGCGAGACAGAAAACAGCAGCCACTCGGAAAAAGGAAAAAATCATAGCAACTAAGACCTTAGGGATAGTAAAATGGTATAATGTTAAGCAAAATTATGGTTTTATAACAAGGTGTGACAACCAGCAAGACATATTCGTGCATAGAACTGCTATTAAAAAGAATAACCCTGAAAAATGCATCCCAAGCTTGGGAGATGGAGAGGTGGTGGAATTTAATATTGTAGTAGGGAGAAAAGGGTTACAAGCATCGCAGGTCACTGGGCCTGATGGTGTTCCTGTAAAAGGCAGTATATATGCAAAAAATCGTAGTCATGTTAGACAATATCTCCATTGTAAGCCCCCCCTACAGTTTCCCTTTCCTAATCCCACCTTTCCCTTTTACCCTATGTCCTATTACCCCCAGTGTATTCCTAATCCATTTTTTCATCCATGGTTTCCCTCACAAAACCATGCTTTTGCCAATTGTGTCCCCAAAAATCCCTTTCCAATGCCGAGTGGGGGATGAAAAGGGGGAGGGAAGAAGTTAAACCCTCTCCTGCCTCAGTTTCCCCACAAAGCATGCTCAGAGTTCTGTCTCCCTTCTGTCAGCCCTAAGATGCTCCACAGAATCTGATTGGACATTTAAAGACTCAGGAGGGTGGCTTGTTTTGTTTTGAAACTGTTCTTGTTATGTTTATCCAGTTGTTTTCATTCTCCTTTTATTAAAATAAAACGGGTGAGGTGTTGGGGTCCCTCCCCTGCCGTGTAGCCCTGGGAGAGGGGCCCTGAGGGCACAGACACGGGGTTTCCTGCCCCTGCTCAGCCTCGTTCCCATTGGTTGGTTTGTGTTCCCTGCGCGGGCAGAAGGACCCTTGGTCCCGTGACTGGAACAGTTCCTGGGCAGAGCTCCGGCCATGCGGCTGGAGAAATAAACATCTCTGAAACAGCTATCAGGAATCTGTCTGTCCATATATATTTCCTTTCCACGGGACTCCTGGTTTGATATATGCGTGTTGCAGGATCCCCACTGCAACAGGTTTTCTAGAATGTAATGTATAATTTTCTACAATGTAACAATGGACTCCTTGGTTCTGGGAGCTACCCTGCTTTTTGCAGAGGTGTCTTTGGTTCCAACAAGGCCCCGCTGTGTCTCAGTGCACCCTGGTTTCCATGCGCATCTGGAGTATCACAAAGGCTCCTTGGTTCCACGAGGTCTTGCTGTGTCACAATGGATGCTGTGCTCCATGAGGCCCTCCAAAGTCATCATGGAGCCTTGATTCCATGTGCTTCCATTGTGTCCCAGGGATCGCCTTGGTTCCATCAGTTTCCTTAGTGGCACAATGCTCTCCATGCTTCCATGATTGCCCACAATGTCACAATGCTCTCCATGCTTCCATGAGGCCCTGCTTTGCCACAATGGTCCCCTTGTGTCCATGAGGCCCCACTGTGTCCCAATGGACGGATGGTTCCATGTGGTTCCGAGCTGTTCCCATGGTCTTCTTGAATCTGCAGTGCAACAATGGACCATTGCTTCCAGGCGGCCTCTGTGTCACAAGGGGCTCCTTGATTCCATGATTCCCCACGGTGTCACCATGGAGCCTTGTTTCTAGGAGGTTCTGTACTGTCACAATTGTCTCCTTGATGCCATGAGCCCCTGCAGTGTCACAATGGCTCCTTGCTTCCATGAGGAACACAAAAGCTTTGCATCAACACTGAGCAACAGCTGCTGAACACACCTGGGAGCACCTGCTTGCATCAAAAGAGGGCTTCAAGCTGAGAACGGCAGCAGCAGCTTCCATCTGCAACAGAGAGCCCGGCAAAGGACAGGGACAGAGAATTCAGTGGAAAGACTTCGAGAATTCTGCTTTCAGAGATCATTCCTGCTCACAGGGTCCCTTGTAGAAAGGGGACATCATTCCAGGCAGCCTGGACTGAGCATGTAGGGTTTGTTGTTTAGGAAACCTGCTCAGGCTTTTCCATTCTTTCCTTACAAACAGGAAAACTTCTCTGGGCCTGTGTGCAGGCAGAGCCCTAAGGAGAGCAGTTGGCACATGGTGCCGTGGGCTGGGACCGCCAGCTGCAGAGCTCAAGGGAAGAAGCCCCGCTGTGTCACAATGGCTCCTTGGCTTCATGTGCATCACCTGTGTCACAATAGTCTCCTTGATTCCATGAGGCCCCACTGTGTCACAATGGCTCCTTGGCTTCATGTGCATCACCTGTGTCACCATGGTCTCCTTGATTCCATGAGGCCTCACTGTGTCACAATGGCTCCTTGGCTTCATGTGCATCACCTGTGTCACCATGGTCTCCTTGATTCCATGAGGCCCCACTGCGTCACAAAGGCTCCTTGCTTCCATGAGGTTCCGCAGTGTCACCATGCTCACCTTTGATCCACATTGTCATAATGGACAATTGCTTCCATGTGGCCCCACTGTGTCACAATAGCCCCTTGGTTCCATAGGTTTTCTAGAATGTAATGTATAATTTTCTACAATGTAACAATGGACTCCTTGGTTCTGGGAGCTACCCTGCTTTTTGCAGAGGTGTCTTTGGTTCCAACAAGGCCCCGCTGTGTCTCAGTGCACCCTGGCTTCCATGCGCATCTGGACTATCACAAAGGCTCCTTGGTTCCTCGAGGTCTTGCTGTGTCACAATGGATGCTGTGCTCCATGAGGCCCTCCAAAGTCATCATGGAGCCTTGATTCCATGTGCTTCCATTGTGTCCCAGTGATCGCCTTGGTTCCATCAATTTCCTTAGTGGCACAATGCTCTCCATGCTTCCATGATTGCCCACAATGTCACAATGCTCTCCATGCTTCCATGAGGCCCTGCTTTGCCACAATGGTCCCCTTGTGTCCATGAGGCCCCGCTGTGTCCCAGTGGACGGAGGGTTCCATGAGGTTCCGTGCTGTCCCCATGGTCTTCTTGAATCCGCAGTGTAACAATGGACCATTGCTTCCAGGCGGCCTCTCTGTGTCACAAGGGGCTCCTTGATTCCATGATTCCCCACGGCGTCACCATGGAGCCTTGTTTCTAGGAGGTTCTGTACTGTCACAATTGTCTCCTGGATCCCATGAGCCCCTGCAGTGTCACAATGGCTCCTTGCTTCCATGAGGAACACAAAAGCTTTGCATCAACACTGAGCAACAGCTGCTGAACACACCTGGGAGCATCTGCTTGCATCAAAAGAGGGCTTCAAGCTGAGAATGGCAGCAGCAGCTTCCATCTGCAACAGAGAGCCAGGCAAAGGACAGGGACAGAGAATTCAGTGGAAAGACTGCGGGAATTCTGCTTTCAGAGATCATTCCTGCTCACAGGGTCCCTTGTAGAAAGGGGACATCATTCCAGGCAGCCTGGACTGAGCATGTAGGGTTTGTTGTTGAGGAAACCTGCTCAGGCTTTTCCATTCTTTCCTTACAAACAGGAAAACTTCTCTGGGCCTGTGTGCAGGCAGAGCCCTAAGGAGAGCAGTTGGCACATGGTGCCGTGGGCTGGGACAGCCAGCTGCAGAGCTCAAGGGAAGAAGCCCCGCTGTGTCACAATGGCTCCTTGGCTTCATGTGCATCACCTGTGTCACCATGGTCTCCTTGATTCCATGAGGCCCCACTGCGTCACAATGGCTCCTTGCTTCCATGAGGTTCCGCAGTGTCACCATGCTCACCTTTGATCCACATTGTCATAATGGACAATTGCTTCCATGTGGCCCCACTGTGTCACAATAGCCCCTTGGTTCCATAGGTTTTTGTTGGGGTCCCTCCCCTGCCGTGTAGCCCTGGGAGAGGGGCCCTGAGGGCACAGACACGGGGTTTCCTGCCCCTGCTCAGCCTCGTTCCCATTGGTTGGTTTGTGTTCCCTGCGCGGGCAGAAGGACCCTTGGTCCCGTGACTGGAACAGTTCCTGGGCAGAGCTCCGGCCATGCGGCTGGAGAAATAAACATCTCTCTGAAACATCTAGCAAGAATCTGTCTGTCCATATATATTTCCTTTCCATGGGACTCCTGGTTTGATATATGCGTGTTGCAGGATCCCCACTGCAACAAATGGTGGAGATTTGTGAGCAGAACCATCCCCGATCCCTAAGCGACTGATTTGTGTGAGTAAACCCTGGAAACTTTGGATTCCTCTTCTTGGTTTTGCTTTGCTATTCCATATCTAAACTATGGAGGAACCGTGGGAAGACTCTTGGCTCTCAGAGCCGCATATGGACATTTATCTTAAACTTAAAATGATTCTTGAACAACGATTTGTAAATTTTAGCTTGATTCAAGCTCAAAAAGAACTGAAACACTTCCTGGCATGGTTGTTTAAGAACTTTTTCTATGTTTCTTGGGATTTAATTCTTACCAAGGGCTTTTGGAAAACCGTTTGGACACAGTTAATATTGGAGTCAAAATATATGCCGATGGAAGAATATTTTCGTGAATATTATTTAGTTACTGAGACTGTTGAGCAATGTCAGCTGTGTCCTGGCGAAGGGAATCCTGGCGCAGGGACCGTGCGGCCCAGGCCACGTGCACCGAGCGCTCTGAGAGCAGCAGCGAGGCAGTTCCCGCGCGCGGGCGGAGCCACGCGAGCCGCAGTGTCGGTGGCGGAGCGGGGAGCGGCGGGACCCGGCGGGACCCGCACGGCGCAGCACAGCGCGTGGTGGAGCGAGCCCCGGGAACGCCCGACCGAGAGGGGCGGCGCGTGGGCAGCGGCTGGTGGCGATGGCGGTGGAACGGAGCCGCGCCCAGCCGAGACGCGCGCTGGAGCAGGGCGCGGGGGAGTCATCGCTCGGGGGCCCGGCCGAGACGTGGGTGCAGCGCCCGGCAGCGGCAGCGAAGCTGCGACCAGAGGAGGCGACGCACGGAGAACTGAGCGGCACGGCCCGGCCCGGCCCGCACAGCCCCGAACGCGACCCCGGGAAGAGCGCGCAGGCACCAGCAGCTCCAACAATTCCAACACGGGAGCGACCGAAGGAGAGAGCAAAGACGCAGCGAGACAGAAAACAGCAGCCACTCGGAAAAAGGAAAAAATCATAGCAACTAAGACCTTAGGGATAGTAAAACGGTATAATGTTAAGCAAAATTATGGTTTTATAACAAGGTGTGACAACCAGCAAGACATATTCGTGCATAGAACTGCTATTAAAAAGAATAACCCTGAAAAATGCATCCCAAGCTTGGGAGATGGAGAGGTGGTGGAATTTAATATTGTAGTAGGGAGAAAAGGGTTACAAGCATCGCAGGTCACTGGGCCTGATGGTGTTCCTGTAAAAGGCAGTATATATGCAAAAAATCGTAGTCATGTTAGACAATATCTCCATTGTAAGCCCCCCCTACAGTTTCCCTTTCCTAATCCCACCTTTCCCTTTTACCCTATGTCCTATTACCCCCAGTGTATTCCTAATCCATTTTTTCATCCATGGTTTCCCTCACAAAACCATGCTTTTGCCAATTGTGTCCCCAAAAATCCCTTTCCAATGCCGAGTGGGGGATGAAAAGGGGGAGGGAAGAAGTTAAACCCTCTCCTGCCTCAGTTTCCCCACAAAGCATGCTCAGAGTTCTGTCTCCCTTCTGTCAGCCCTAAGATGCTCCACAGAATCTGATTGGACATTTAAAGACTCAGGAGGGTGGCTTGTTTTGTTTTGAAACTGTTCTTGTTATGTTTATCCAGTTGTTTTCATTCTCCTTTTATTAAAATAAAACGGGTGAGGTGTTGGGGTCCCTCCCCTGCCGTGTAGCCCTGGGAGAGGGGCCCTGAGGGCACAGACACGGGGTTTCCTGCCCCTGCTCAGCCTCGTTCCCATTGGTTGGTTTGCGTTCCCTGCGCGGGCAGAAGGACCCTTGGTCCCGTGACTGGAACAGTTCCTGGGCAGAGCTCCGGCCATGCGGCTGGAGAAATAAACATCTCTGAAACAGCTATCAGGAATCTGTCTGTCCATATATATTTCCTTTCCACGGGACTCCTGGTTTGATATATGCGTGTTGCAGGATCCCCACTGCAACAGGTTTTCTAGAATGTAATGTATAATTTTCTACAATGTAACAATGGACTCCTTGGTTCTGTGAGCTACCCTGCTTTTTGCAGAGGTGTCTTTGGTTCCAACAAGGCCCCGCTGTGTCTCAGTGCACCCTGGTTTCCATGCGCATCTGGAGTATCACAAAGGCTCCTTGGTTCCACGAGGTCTTGCTGTGTCACAATGGATGCTGTGCTCCATGAGGCCCTCCAAAGTCATCATGGAGCCTTGATTCCATGTGCTTCCATTGTGTCCCAGGGATCGCCTTGGTTCCATCAGTTTCCTTAGTGGCACAATGCTCTCCATGCTTCCATGATTGCCCACAATGTCACAATGCTCTCCATGCTTCCATGAGGCCCTGCTTTGCCACAATGGTCCCCTTGTGTCCATGAGGCCCCACTGTGTCCCAATGGACGGATGGTTCCATGTGGTTCCGAGCTGTTCCCATGGTCTTCTTGAATCTGCAGTGCAACAATGGACCATTGCTTCCAGGCGGCCTCTGTGTCACAAGGGGCTCCTTGATTCCATGATTCGCCACGGTGTCACCATGGAGCCTTGTTTCTAGGAGGTTCTGTACTGTCACAATTGTCTCCTTGATGCCATGAGCCCCTGCAGTGTCACAATGGCTCCTTGCTTCCATGAGGAACACAAAAGCTTTGCATCAACACTGAGCAACAGCTGCTGAACACACCTGGGAGCACCTGCTTGCATCAAAAGAGGGCTTCAAGCTGAGAATGGCAGCAGCAGCTTCCATCTGCAACAGAGAGCCCGGCAAAGGACAGGGACAGAGAATTCAGTGGAAAGACTTCGAGAATTCTGCTTTCAGAGATCATTCCTGCTCACAGGGTCCCTTGTAGAAAGGGGACATCATTCCAGGCAGCCTGGACGGAGCATGTAGGGTTTGTTGTTTAGGAAACCTGCTCAGGCTTTTCCATTCTTTCCTTACAAACAGGAAAACTTCTCTGGGCCTGTGTGCAGGCAGAGCCCTAAGGAGAGCAGTTGGCACATGGTGCCGTGGGCTGGGACCGCCAGCTGCAGAGCTCAAGGGAAGAAGCCCCGCTGTGTCACAATGGCTCCTTGGCTTCATGTGCATCACCTGTGTCACCATGGTCTCCTTGATTCCATGAGGCCCCACTGTGTCACAATGGCTCCTTGGCTTCATGTGCATCACCTGTGTCACCATGGTCTCCTTGATTCCATGAGGCCTCACTGTGTCACAATGGCTCCTTGGCTTCATGTGCATCACCTGTGTCACCATGGTCTCCTTGATTCCATGAGGCCCCACTGCATCACAAAGGCTCCTTGCTTCCATGAGGTTCCGCAGTGTCACCATGCTCACCTTTGATCCACATTGTCATAATGGACAATTGCTTCCATGTGGCCCCACTGTGTCACAATAGCCCCTTGGTTCCATAGGTTTTCTAGAATGTAATGTATAATTTTCTACAATGTAACAATGGACTCCTTGGTCCTGGGAGCTACCCTGCTTTTTGCAGAGGTGTCTTTGGTTCCAACAAGGCCCCGCTGTGTCTCAGTGCACCCTGGCTTCCATGCGCATCTGGACTATCACAAAGGCTCCTTGGTTCCACGAGGTCTTGCTGTGTCACAATGGATGCTGTGCTCCATGAGGCCCTCCAAAGTCATCATGGAGCCTTGATTCCATGTGCTTCCATTGTGGCCCAGGGATCGCCTTGGTTCCATCAGTTTCCTTAGTGGCACAATGCTCTCCATGCTTCCATGATTGCCCACAATGTCACAATGCTCTCCATGCTTCCATGAGGCCCTGCTTTGCCACAATGGTCCCCTTGTGTCCATGAGGCCCCGCTGTGTCCCAGTGGACGGAGGGTTCCATGAGGTTCCATGCTGTCCCCATGGTCTTCTTGAATCTGCAGTGTAACAATGGACCATTGCTACCAGGCGGCCTCTCTGTGTCATAAGGGGCTCCTTGATTCCATGATTCGCCACGGTGTCACCATGGAGCCTTGTTTCTAGGAGGTTCTGTACTGTCACAATTGTCTCCTTGATGCTATGAGCCCCTGCAGTGTCACAATGGCTCCTTGCTTCCATGAGGAACACAAAAGCTTTGCATCAACACTGAGCAACAGCTGCTGAACACACCTGGGAGCACCTGCTTGCATCAACAGAGGGCTTCAAGCTGAGAATGGCAGCAGCAGCTTCCATCTGCAACAGAGAGCCAGGCAAAGGACAGGGACAGAGAATTCAGTGGAAAGACTGCGGGAATTCTGCTCCCAGAGATCATTCCTGCTCACAGGGTCCCTTGTAGAAAGGGGACATCATTCCAGGCAGCCTGGACTGAGCATGTAGGGTTTGTTGTTTAGGAAACCTGCTCAGGCTTTTCCATTCTTTCCTTACAAACAGGAAAACTTCTCTGGGCCTGTGTGCAGGCAGAGCCCTGAGGAGAGCAGTTGGCACATGGTGCCGTGGGCTGGGACCGCCAGCTGCAGAGCTCAAGGGAAGAAGCCCCGCTGTGTCACAATGGCTCCTTGGCTTCATGTGCATCACCTGTGTCACAATAGTCTCCTTGATTCCATGAGGCCCCCCTGTGTCACAATGGCTCCTTGGCTTCATGTGCATCACCTGTGTCACCATGGTCTCCTTGATTCCATGAGGCCCCACTGTGTCACAATGGCTCCTTGGCTTCATGTGCATCACCTGTGTCACCATGGTCTCCTTGATTCCATGAGGCCCCACTGCGTCACAAAGGCTCCTTGCTTCCATGAGGTTCCGCAGTGTCACCATGCTCACCTTTGATCCACATTGTCATAATGGACAATTGCTTCCATGTGGCCCCACTGTGTCACAATAGCCCCTTGGTTCCATAGGTTTTCTAGAATGTAATGTATAATTTTCTACAATGTAACAATGGACTCCTTGGTTCTGGGAGCTACCCTGCTTTTTGCAGAGGTGTCTTTGGTTCCAACAAGGCCCCGCTGTGTCTCAGTGCACCCTGGCTTCCATGCGCATCTGGACTATCACAAAGGCTCCTTGGTTCCTCGAGGTCTTGCTGTGTCACAATGGATGCTGTGCTCCATGAGGCCCTCCAAAGTCATCATGGAGCCTTGATTCCATGTGCTTCCATTGTGTCCCAGTGATCGCCTTGGTTCCATCAGTTTCCTGAGTGGCACAATGCTCTCCATGCTTCCATGATTGCCCACAATGTCACAATGCTCTCCATGCTTCCATGAGGCCCTGCTTTGCCACAATGGTCCCCTTGTGTCCATGAGGCCCCGCTGTGTCCCAATGGACGGATGGTTCCATGAGGTTCCGTGCTGTTCCCATGGTCTTCTTGAATCCGCAGTGCAACAATGGACCATTGCTTCCAGGCGGCCTCTGTGTCACAAGGGGCTCCTTGATTCCATGATTCCCCATGGTGTCACCATGAAGCCTTGTTTCTAGGAGGTTCTGTACTGTCACAATTGTCTCCTTGATGCCATGAGCCCCTGCAGTGTCACAATGGCTCCTTGCTTCCATGAGGAACACAAAAGCTTTGCATCAACACTGAGAAACAGCTGCTGAACACACCTGGGAGCACCTGCTTGCATCAACAGAGGGCTTCAAGCTGAGAATGGCAGCAGCAGCTTCCATCTGCAACAGAGAGCCAGGCAAAGGACAGGGACAGAGAATTCAGTGGAAAGACTGCGGGAATTCTGCTTTCAGAGATCATTCCTGCTCACAGGGTCCCTTGTAGAAAGGGGACATCATTCCAGGCAGCCTGGACTGAGCATGTAGGGTTTGTTGTTTAGGAAACCTGCTCAGGCTTTTCCATTCTTTCCTTACAAACAGGAAAACTTCTCTGGGCCTGTGTGCAGGCAGAGCCCTAAGGAGAGCAGTTGGCACATGGTGCCGTGGGCTGGGACCGCCAGCTGCAGAGCTCAAGGGAAGAAGCCCCGCTGTGTCACAATGGCTCCTTGGCTTCATGTGCATCACCTGTGTCACCATGGTCTCCTTGATTCCATGAGGCCCCACTGTGTCACAATGGCTCCTTGGCTTCATGTGCATCACCTGTGTCACCATGGTCTCCTTGATTCCATGAGGCCCCACTGCGTCACAATGGCTCCTTGCTTCCATGAGGTTCCGCAGTGTCACCATGCTCACCTTTGATCCACATTGTCATAATGGACAATTGCTTCCATGTGGCCCCACTGTGTCACAATAGCCCCTTGGTTCCATAGGTTTTCTAGAATGTAATGTATAATTTTCTACAATGTAACAATGGACTCCTTGGTTCTGGGAGCTACCCTGCTTTTTGCAGAGGTGTCTTTGGTTCCAACAAGGCCCCGCTGTGTCTCAGTGCACCCTGGCTTCCATGCGCATCTGGACTATCACAAAGGCTCCTTGGTTCCACGAGGTCTTGCTGTGTCACAATGGATGCTGTGCTCCATGAGGCCCTCCAAAATATTCATGGAGCCTTGATTCCATGTGCTTCCATTGTGGCCCAGTGATCGCCTTGGTTCCATCAATTTCCTTAGTGGCACAATGCTCTCCATGCTTCCATGATTGCCCACAATGTCACAATGCTCTCCATGCTTCCATGAGGCCCTGCTTTGCCACAATGGTCCCCTTGTGTCCATGAGGCCCCGCTGTGTCCCAGTGGACGGAGGGTTCCATGAGGTTCCGTGCTGTCCCCATGGTCTTCTTGAATCCGCAGTGTAACAATGGACCATTGCTTCCAGGCGGCCTCTCTGTGTCACAAGGGGCTCCTTGATTCCATGATTCCCCACGGCGTCACCATGGAGCCTTGTTTCTAGGAGGTTCTGTACTGTCACAGTTGTCTCCTGGATCCCATGAGCCCCTGCAGTGTCACAATGGCTCCTTGCTTCCATGAGGAACACAAAAGCTTTGCATCAACACTGAGCAACAGCTGCTGAACACACCTGGGAGCATCTGCTTGCATCAAAAGAGGGCTTCAAGCTGAGAATGGCAGCAGCAGCTTCCATCTGCAACAGAGAGCCAGGCAAAGGACAGGGACAGAGAATTCAGTGGAAAGACTGCGGGAATTCTGCTCCCAGAGATCATTCCTGCTCACAGGGTCCCTTGTAGAAAGGGGACATCATTCCAGGCAGCCTGGACTGAGCATGTAGGGTTTGTTGTTGAGGAAACCTGCTCAGGCTTTTCCATTCTTTCCTTACAAACAGGAAAACTTCTCTGGGCCTGTGTGCAGGCAGAGCCCTAAGGAGAGCAGTTGGCACATGGTGCCGTGGGCTGGGACAGCCAGCTGCAGAGCTCAAGGGAAGAAGCCCCGCTGTGTCACAATGGCTCCTTGGCTTCATGTGCATCACCTGTGTCACCATGGTCTCCTTGATTCCATGAGGCCCCACTGCGTCACAATGGCTCCTTGCTTCCATGAGGTTCCGCAGTGTCACCATGCTCACCTTTGATCCACATTGTCATAATGGACAATTGCTTCCATGTGGCCCCACTGTGTCACAATAGCCCCTTGGTTCCATAGGTTTTTGTTGGGGTCCCTCCCCTGCCGTGTAGCCCTGGGAGAGGGGCCCTGAGGGCACAGACACGGGGTTTCCTGCCCCTGCTCAGCCTCGTTCCCATTGGTTGGTTTGTGTTCCCTGCGCGGGCAGAAGGACCCTTGGTCCCGTGACTGGAACAGTTCCTGGGCAGAGCTCCGGCCATGCGGCTGGAGAAATAAACATCTCTCTGAAACATCTAGCAAGAATCTGTCTGTCCATATATATTTCCTTTCCATGGGACTCCTGGTTTGATATATGCGTGTTGCAGGATCCCCACTGCAACAAATGGTGGAGATTTGTGAGCAGAACCATCCCCGATCCCTAAGCGACTGATTTGTGTGAGTAAACCCTGGAAACTTTGGATTCCTCTTCTTGGTTTTGCTTTGCTATTCCATATCTAAACTATGGAGGAACCGTGGGAAGACTCTTGGCTCTCAGAGCCGCATATGGACATTTATCTTAAACTTAAAATGATTCTTGAACAACGATTTGTAAATTTTAGCTTGATTCAAGCTCAAAAAGAACTGAAACACTTCCTGGCATGGTTGTTTAAGAACTTTTTCTATGTTTCTTGGGATTTAATTCTTACCAAGGGCTTTTGGAAAACCGTTTGGACACAGTTAATATTGGAGTCAAAATATATGCCGATGGAAGAATATTTTCGTGAATATTATTTAGTTACTGAGACTGTTGAGCAATGTCAGCTGTGTCCTGGCGAAGGGAATCCTGGCGCAGGGACCGTGCGGCCCAGGCCACGTGCACCGAGCGCTCTGAGAGCAGCAGCGAGGCAGTTCCCGCGCGCGGGCGGAGCCACGCGAGCCGCAGTGTCGGTGGCGGAGCGGGGAGCGGCGGGACCCGGCGGGACCCGCACGGCGCAGCACAGCGCGTGGTGGAGCGAGCCCCGGGAACGCCCGACCGAGAGGGGCGGCGCGTGGGCAGCGGCTGGCGGCGATGGCGGTGGAACGGAGCCGCGCCCAGCCGAGACGCGCGCTGGAGCAGGGCGCGGGGGAGTCATCGCTCGGGGGCCCGGCCGAGACGTGGGTGCAGCGCCCGGCAGCGGCAGCGAAGCTGCGACCAGAGGAGGCGACGCACGGAGAACTGAGCGGCACGGCCCGGCCCGGCCCGCACAGCCCCGAACGCGACCCCGGGAAGAGCGCGCAGGCACCAGCAGCTCCAACAATTCCAACACGGGAGCGACCGAAGGAGAGAGCAAAGACGCAGCGAGACAGAAAACAGCAGCCACTCGGAAAAAGGAAAAAATCATAGCAACTAAGACCTTAGGGATAGTAAAATGGTATAATGTTAAGCAAAATTATGGTTTTATAACAAGGTGTGACAACCAGCAAGACATATTCGTGCATAGAACTGCTATTAAAAAGAATAACCCTGAAAAATGCATCCCAAGCTTGGGAGATGGAGAGGTGGTGGAATTTAATATTGTAGTAGGGAGAAAAGGGTTACAAGCATCGCAGGTCACTGGGCCTGATGGTGTTCCTGTAAAAGGCAGTATATATGCAAAAAATCGTAGTCATGTTAGACAATATCTCCATTGTAAGCCCCCCCTACAGTTTCCCTTTCCTAATCCCACCTTTCCCTTTTACCCTATGTCCTATTACCCCCAGTGTATTCCTAATCCATTTTTTCATCCATGGTTTCCCTCACAAAACCATGCTTTTGCCAATTGTGTCCCCAAAAATCCCTTTCCAATGCCGAGTGGGGGATGAAAAGGGGGAGGGAAGAAGTTAAACCCTCTCCTGCCTCAGTTTCCCCACAAAGCATGCTCAGAGTTCTGTCTCCCTTCTGTCAGCCCTAAGATGCTCCACAGAATCTGATTGGACATTTAAAGACTCAGGAGGGTGGCTTGTTTTGTTTTGAAACTGTTCTTGTTATGTTTATCCAGTTGTTTTCATTCTCCTTTTATTAAAATAAAACGGGTGAGGTGTTGGGGTCCCTCCCCTGCCGTGTAGCCCTGGGAGAGGGGCCCTGAGGGCACAGACACGGGGTTTCCTGCCCCTGCTCAGCCTCGTTCCCATTGGTTGGTTTGTGTTCCCTGCGCGGGCAGAAGGACCCTTGGTCCCGTGACTGGAACAGTTCCTGGGCAGAGCTCCGGCCATGCGGCTGGAGAAATAAACATCTCTGAAACAGCTATCAGGAATCTGTCTGTCCATATATATTTCCTTTCCACGGGACTCCTGGTTTGATATATGCGTGTTGCAGGATCCCCACTGCAACAGGTTTTCTAGAATGTAATGTATAATTTTCTACAATGTAACAATGGACTCCTTGGTTCTGTGAGCTACCCTGCTTTTTGCAGAGGTGTCTTTGGTTCCAACAAGGCCCCGCTGTGTCTCAGTGCACCCTGGTTTCCATGCGCATCTGGAGTATCACAAAGGCTCCTTGGTTCCACGAGGTCTTGCTGTGTCACAATGGATGCTGTGCTCCATGAGGCCCTCCAAAGTCATCATGGAGCCTTGATTCCATGTGCTTCCATTGTGTCCCAGGGATCGCCTTGGTTCCATCAGTTTCCTTAGTGGCACAATGCTCTCCATGCTTCCATGATTGCCCACAATGTCACAATGCTCTCCATGCTTCCATGAGGCCCTGCTTTGCCACAATGGTCCCCTTGTGTCCATGAGGCCCCACTGTGTCCCAATGGACGGATGGTTCCATGTGGTTCCGAGCTGTTCCCATGGTCTTCTTGAATCTGCAGTGCAACAATGGACCATTGCTTCCAGGCGGCCTCTGTGTCACAAGGGGCTCCTTGATTCCATGATTCCCCACGGTGTCACCATGGAGCCTTGTTTCTAGGAGGTTCTGTACTGTCACAATTGTCTCCTTGATGCCATGAGCCCCTGCAGTGTCACAATGGCTCCTTGCTTCCATGAGGAACACAAAAGCTTTGCATCAACACTGAGCAACAGCTGCTGAACACACCTGGGAGCACCTGCTTGCATCAAAAGAGGGCTTCAAGCTGAGAACGGCAGCAGCAGCTTCCATCTGCAACAGAGAGCCCGGCAAAGGACAGGGACAGAGAATTCAGTGGAAAGACTTCGAGAATTCTGCTTTCAGAGATCATTCCTGCTCACAGGGTCCCTTGTAGAAAGGGGACATCATTCCAGGCAGCCTGGACTGAGCATGTAGGGTTTGTTGTTTAGGAAACCTGCTCAGGCTTTTCCATTCTTTCCTTACAAACAGGAAAACTTCTCTGGGCCTGTGTGCAGGCAGAGCCCTAAGGAGAGCAGTTGGCACATGGTGCCGTGGGCTGGGACCGCCAGCTGCAGAGCTCAAGGGAAGAAGCCCCGCTGTGTCACAATGGCTCCTTGGCTTCATGTGCATCACCTGTGTCACAATAGTCTCCTTGATTCCATGAGGCCCCACTGTGTCACAATGGCTCCTTGGCTTCATGTGCATCACCTGTGTCACCATGGTCTCCTTGATTCCATGAGGCCTCACTGTGTCACAATGGCTCCTTGGCTTCATGTGCATCACCTGTGTCACCATGGTCTCCTTGATTCCATGAGGCCCCACTGCGTCACAAAGGCTCCTTGCTTCCATGAGGTTCCGCAGTGTCACCATGCTCACCTTTGATCCACATTGTCATAATGGACAATTGCTTCCATGTGGCCCCACTGTGTCACAATAGCCCCTTGGTTCCATAGGTTTTCTAGAATGTAATGTATAATTTTCTACAATGTAACAATGGACTCCTTGGTTCTGGGAGCTACCCTGCTTTTTGCAGAGGTGTCTTTGGTTCCAACAAGGCCCCGCTGTGTCTCAGTGCACCCTGGCTTCCATGCGCATCTGGACTATCACAAAGGCTCCTTGGTTCCTCGAGGTCTTGCTGTGTCACAATGGATGCTGTGCTCCATGAGGCCCTCCAAAGTCATCATGGAGCCTTGATTCCATGTGCTTCCATTGTGTCCCAGTGATCGCCTTGGTTCCATCAGTTTCCTTAGTGGCACAATGCTCTCCATGCTTCCATGACTGCCCACAATGTCACAATGCTCTCCATGCTTCCATGAGGCCCTGCTTTGCCACAATGGTCCCCTTGTGCCCATGAGGCCCCGCTGTGTCCCAGTGGACGGAGGGTTCCATGAGGTTCCGTGCTGTCCCCATGGTCTTCTTGAATCCGCAGTGTAACAATGGACCATTGCTTCCAGGCGGCCTCTCTGTGTCACAAGGGGCTCCTTGATTCCATGATTCCCCACGGTGTCACCATGGAGCCTTGTTTCTAGGAGGTTCTGTACTGTCACAGTTGTCTCCTTGATGCCATGAGCCCCTGCAGTGTCACAATGGCTCCTTGCTTCCATGAGGAACACAAAAGCTTTGCATCAACACTGAGCAACAGCTGCTGAACACACCTGGGAGCATCTGCTTGCATCAAAAGAGGGCTTCAAGCTGAGAATGGCAGCAGCAGCTTCCATCTGCAACAGAGAGCCAGGCAAAGGACAGGGACAGAGAATTCAGTGGAAAGACTGCGGGAATTCTGCTTTCAGAGATCATTCCTGCTCACAGGGTCCCTTGTAGAAAGGGGACATCATTCCAGGCAGCCTGGACTGAGCATGTAGGGTTTGTTGTTGAGGAAACCTGCTCAGGCTTTTCCATTCTTTCCTTACAAACAGGAAAACTTCTCTGGGCCTGTGTGCAGGCAGAGCCCTAAGGAGAGCAGTTGGCACATGGTGCCGTGGGCTGGGACCGCCAGCTGCAGAGCTCAAGGGAAGAAGCCCCGCTGTGTCACAATGGCTCCTTGGCTTCATGTGCATCACCTGTGTCACCATGGTCTCCTTGATTCCATGAGGCCCCACTGTGTCACAATGGCTCCTTGGCTTCATGTGCATCACCTGTGTCACCATGGTCTCCTTGATTCCATGAGGCCCCACTGCGTCACAATGGCTCCTTGCTTCCATGAGGTTCCGCAGTGTCACCATGCTCACCTTTGATCCACATTGTCATAATGGACAATTGCTTCCATGTGGCCCCACTGTGTCACAATAGCCCCTTGGTTCCATAGGTTTTCTAGAATGTAATGTATAATTTTCTACAATGTAACAATGGACTCCTTGGTTCTGGGAGCTACCCTGCTTTTTGCAGAGGTGTCTTTGGTTCCAACAAGGCCCCGCTGTGTCTCAGTGCACCCTGGCTTCCATGCGCATCTGGACTATCACAAAGGCTCCTTGGTTCCACGAGGTCTTGCTGTGTCACAATGGATGCTGTGCTCCATGAGGCCCTCCAAAATATTCATGGAGCCTTGATTCCATGTGCTTCCATTGTGGCCCAGTGATCGCCTTGGTTCCATCAATTTCCTTAGTGGCACAATGCTCTCCATGCTTCCATGATTGCCCACAATGTCACAATGCTCTCCATGCTTCCATGAGGCCCTGCTTTGCCACAATGGTCCCCTTGTGTCCATGAGGCCCCGCTGTGTCCCAGTGGACGGAGGGTTCCATGAGGTTCCGTGCTGTCCCCATGGTCTTCTTGAATCCGCAGTGTAACAATGGACCATTGCTTCCAGGCGGCCTCTCTGTGTCACAAGGGGCTCCTTGATTCCATGATTCCCCACGGCGTCACCATGGAGCCTTGTTTCTAGGAGGTTCTGTACTGTCACAGTTGTCTCCTGGATCCCATGAGCCCCTGCAGTGTCACAATGGCTCCTTGCTTCCATGAGGAACACAAAAGCTTTGCATCAACACTGAGCAACAGCTGCTGAACACACCTGGGAGCATCTGCTTGCATCAAAAGAGGGCTTCAAGCTGAGAATGGCAGCAGCAGCTTCCATCTGCAACAGAGAGCCAGGCAAAGGACAGGGACAGAGAATTCAGTGGAAAGACTGCGGGAATTCTGCTCCCAGAGATCATTCCTGCTCACAGGGTCCCTTGTAGAAAGGGGACATCATTCCAGGCAGCCTGGACTGAGCATGTAGGGTTTGTTGTTGAGGAAACCTGCTCAGGCTTTTCCATTCTTTCCTTACAAACAGGAAAACTTCTCTGGGCCTGTGTGCAGGCAGAGCCCTAAGGAGAGCAGTTGGCACATGGTGCCGTGGGCTGGGACAGCCAGCTGCAGAGCTCAAGGGAAGAAGCCCCGCTGTGTCACAATGGCTCCTTGGCTTCATGTGCATCACCTGTGTCACCATGGTCTCCTTGATTCCATGAGGCCCCACTGCGTCACAAAGGCTCCTTGCTTCCATGAGGTTCCGCAGTGTCACCATGCTCACCTTTGATCCACATTGTCATAATGGACAATTGCTTCCATGTGGCCCCACTGTGTCACAATAGCCCCTTGGTTCCATAGGTTTTTGTTGGGGTCCCTCCCCTGCCGTGTAGCCCTGGGAGAGGGGCCCTGAGGGCACAGACACGGGGTTTCCTGCCCCTGCTCAGCCTCGTTCCCATTGGTTGGTTTGTGTTCCCTGCGCGGGCAGAAGGACCCTTGGTCCCGTGACTGGAACAGTTCCTGGGCAGAGCTCCGGCCATGCGGCTGGAGAAATAAACATCTCTCTGAAACATCTAGCAAGAATCTGTCTGTCCATATATATTTCCTTTCCATGGGACTCCTGGTTTGATATATGCGTGTTGCAGGATCCCCACTGCAACAAATGGTGGAGATTTGTGAGCAGAACCATCCCCGATCCCTAAGCGACTGATTTGTGTGAGTAAACCCTGGAAACTTTGGATTCCTCTTCTTGGTTTTGCTTTGCTATTCCATATCTAAACTATGGAGGAACCGTGGGAAGACTCTTGGCTCTCAGAGCCGCATATGGACATTTATCTTAAACTTAAAATGATTCTTGAACAACGATTTGTAAATTTTAGCTTGATTCAAGCTCAAAAAGAACTGAAACACTTCCTGGCATGGTTGTTTAAGAACTTTTTCTATGTTTCTTGGGATTTAATTCTTACCAAGGGCTTTTGGAAAACCGTTTGGACACAGTTAATATTGGAGTCAAAATATATGCCGATGGAAGAATATTTTCGTGAATATTATTTAGTTACTGAGACTGTTGAGCAATGTCAGCTGTGTCCTGGCGAAGGGAATCCTGGCGCAGGGACCGTGCGGCCCAGGCCACGTGCACCGAGCGCTCTGAGAGCAGCAGCGAGGCAGTTCCCGCGCGCGGGCGGAGCCACGCGAGCCGCAGTGTCGGTGGCGGAGCGGGGAGCGGCGGGACCCGGCGGGACCCGCACGGCGCAGCACAGCGCGTGGTGGAGCGAGCCCCGGGAACGCCCGACCGAGAGGGGCGGCGCGTGGGCAGCGGCTGGCGGCGATGGCGGTGGAACGGAGCCGCGCCCAGCCGAGACGCGCGCTGGAGCAGGGCGCGGGGGAGTCATCGCTCGGGGGCCCGGCCGAGACGTGGGTGCAGCGCCCGGCAGCGGCAGCGAAGCTGCGACCAGAGGAGGCGACGCACGGAGAACTGAGCGGCACGGCCCGGCCCGGCCCGCACAGCCCCGAACGCGACCCCGGGAAGAGCGCGCAGGCACCAGCAGCTCCAACAATTCCAACACGGGAGCGACCGAAGGAGAGAGCAAAGACGCAGCGAGACAGAAAACAGCAGCCACTCGGAAAAAGGAAAAAATCATAGCAACTAAGACCTTAGGGATAGTAAAATGGTATAATGTTAAGCAAAATTATGGTTTTATAACAAGGTGTGACAACCAGCAAGACATATTCGTGCATAGAACTGCTATTAAAAAGAATAACCCTGAAAAATGCATCCCAAGCTTGGGAGATGGAGAGGTGGTGGAATTTAATATTGTAGTAGGGAGAAAAGGGTTACAAGCATCGCAGGTCACTGGGCCTGATGGTGTTCCTGTAAAAGGCAGTATATATGCAAAAAATCGTAGTCATGTTAGACAATATCTCCATTGTAAGCCCCCCCTACAGTTTCCCTTTCCTAATCCCACCTTTCCCTTTTACCCTATGTCCTATTACCCCCAGTGTATTCCTAATCCATTTTTTCATCCATGGTTTCCCTCACAAAACCATGCTTTTGCCAATTGTGTCCCCAAAAATCCCTTTCCAATGCCGAGTGGGGGATGAAAAGGGGGAGGGAAGAAGTTAAACCCTCTCCTGCCTCAGTTTCCCCACAAAGCATGCTCAGAGTTCTGTCTCCCTTCTGTCAGCCCTAAGATGCTCCACAGAATCTGATTGGACATTTAAAGACTCAGGAGGGTGGCTTGTTTTGTTTTGAAACTGTTCTTGTTATGTTTATCCAGTTGTTTTCATTCTCCTTTTATTAAAATAAAACGGGTGAGGTGTTGGGGTCCCTCCCCTGCCGTGTAGCCCTGGGAGAGGGGCCCTGAGGGCACAGACACGGGGTTTCCTGCCCCTGCTCAGCCTCGTTCCCATTGGTTGGTTTGTGTTCCCTGCGCGGGCAGAAGGACCCTTGGTCCCGTGACTGGAACAGTTCCTGGGCAGAGCTCCGGCCATGCGGCTGGAGAAATAAACATCTCTGAAACAGCTATCAGGAATCTGTCTGTCCATATATATTTCCTTTCCACGGGACTCCTGGTTTGATATATGCGTGTTGCAGGATCCCCACTGCAACAGGTTTTCTAGAATGTAATGTATAATTTTCTACAATGTAACAATGGACTCCTTGGTTCTGTGAGCTACCCTGCTTTTTGCAGAGGTGTCTTTGGTTCCAACAAGGCCCCGCTGTGTCTCAGTGCACCCTGGCTTCCATGCGCATCTGGACTATCACAAAGGCTCCTTGGTTCCACGAGGTCTTGCTGTGTCACAATGGATGCTGTGCTCCATGAGGCCCTCCAAAGTCATCATGGAGCCTTGATTCCATGTGCTTCCATTGTGTCCCAGGGATCGCCTTGGTTCCATCAGTTTCCTTAGTGGCACAATGCTCTCCATGCTTCCATGATTGCCCACAATGTCACAATGCTCTCCATGCTTCCATGAGGCCCTGCTTTGCCACAATGGTCCCCTTGTGTCCATGAGGCCCCACTGTGTCCCAATGGACGGATGGTTCCATGTGGTTCCGAGCTGTTCCCATGGTCTTCTTGAATCTGCAGTGCAACAATGGACCATTGCTTCCAGGCGGCCTCTGTGTCACAAGGGGCTCCTTGATTCCATGATTCGCCACGGTGTCACCATGGAGCCTTGTTTCTAGGAGGTTCTGTACTGTCACAATTGTCTCCTTGATGCCATGAGCCCCTGCAGTGTCACAATGGCTCCTTGCTTCCATGAGGAACACAAAAGCTTTGCATCAACACTGAGCAACAGCTGCTGAACACACCTGGGAGCACCTGCTTGCATCAAAAGAGGGCTTCAAGCTGAGAACGGCAGCAGCAGCTTCCATCTGCAACAGAGAGCCCGGCAAAGGACAGGGACAGAGAATTCAGTGGAAAGACTTCGAGAATTCTGCTTTCAGAGATCATTCCTGCTCACAGGGTCCCTTGTAGAAAGGGGACATCATTCCAGGCAGCCTGGACTGAGCATGTAGGGTTTGTTGTTTAGGAAACCTGCTCAGGCTTTTCCATTCTTTCCTTACAAACAGGAAAACTTCTCTGGGCCTGTGTGCAGGCAGAGCCCTAAGGAGAGCAGTTGGCACATGGTGCCGTGGGCTGGGACCGCCAGCTGCAGAGCTCAAGGGAAGAAGCCCCGCTGTGTCACAATGGCTCCTTGGCTTCATGTGCATCACCTGTGTCACAATAGTCTCCTTGATTCCATGAGGCCCCACTGTGTCACAATGGCTCCTTGGCTTCATGTGCATCACCTGTGTCACCATGGTCTCCTTGATTCCATGAGGCCTCACTGTGTCACAATGGCTCCTTGGCTTCATGTGCATCACCTGTGTCACCATGGTCTCCTTGATTCCATGAGGCCCCACTGCGTCACAAAGGCTCCTTGCTTCCATGAGGTTCCGCAGTGTCACCATGCTCACCTTTGATCCACATTGTCATAATGGACAATTGCTTCCATGTGGCCCCACTGTGTCACAATAGCCCCTTGGTTCCATAGGTTTTCTAGAATGTAATGTATAATTTTCTACAATGTAACAATGGACTCCTTGGTTCTGGGAGCTACCCTGCTTTTTGCAGAGGTGTCTTTGGTTCCAACAAGGCCCCGCTGTGTCTCAGTGCACCCTGGCTTCCATGCGCATCTGGACTATCACAAAGGCTCCTTGGTTCCTCGAGGTCTTGCTGTGTCACAATGGATGCTGTGCTCCATGAGGCCCTCCAAAGTCATCATGGAGCCTTGATTCCATGTGCTTCCATTGTGTCCCAGTGATCGCCTTGGTTCCATCAGTTTCCTTAGTGGCACAATGCTCTCCATGCTTCCATGACTGCCCACAATGTCACAATGCTCTCCATGCTTCCATGAGGCCCTGCTTTGCCACAATGGTCCCCTTGTGCCCATGAGGCCCCGCTGTGTCCCAGTGGACGGAGGGTTCCATGAGGTTCCGTGCTGTCCCCATGGTCTTCTTGAATCCGCAGTGTAACAATGGACCATTGCTTCCAGGCGGCCTCTCTGTGTCACAAGGGGCTCCTTGATTCCATGATTCCCCACGGTGTCACCATGGAGCCTTGTTTCTAGGAGGTTCTGTACTGTCACAATTGTCTCCTTGATGCCATGAGCCCCTGCAGTGTCACAATGGCTCCTTGCTTCCATGAGGAACACAAAAGCTTTGCATCAACACTGAGCAACAGCTGCTGAACACACCTGGGAGCACCTGCTTGCATCAAAAGAGGGCTTCAAGCTGAGAATGGCAGCAGCAGCTTCCATCTGCAACAGAGAGCCAGGCAAAGGACAGGGACAGAGAATTCAGTGGAAAGACTGCGAGAATTCTGCTCCCAGAGATCATTCCTGCTCACAGGGTCCCTTGTAGAAAGGGGACATCATTGCAGGCAGCCTGGACTGAGCATGTAGGGTTTGTTGTTGAGGAAACCTGCTCAGGCTTTTCCATTCTTTCCTTACAAACAGGAAAACTTCTCTGGGCCTGTGTGCAGGCAGAGCCCTGAGGAGAGCAGATGGCACATGGTGCCGTGGGCTGGGACAGCCAGCTGCAGAGCTCAAGGGAAGAAGCCCCGCTGTGTCACAATGGCTCCTTGGCTTCATGTGCATCACCTGTGTCACCATGGTCTCCTTGATTCCATGAGGCCCCACTGTGTCACAATGGCTCCTTGGCTTCATGTGCATCACCTGTGTCACAATAGTCTCCTTGATTCCATGAGGCCCCCCTGTGTCACAATGGCTCCTTGGCTTCATGTGCATCACCTGTGTCACCATGGTCTCCTTGATTCCATGAGGCCCCACTGTGTCACAATGGCTCCTTGGCTTCATGTGCATCACCTGTGTCACCATGGTCTCCTTGATTCCATGAGGCCCCACTGCGTCACAAAGGCTCCTTGCTTCCATGAGGTTCCGCAGTGTCACCATGCTCACCTTTGATCCACATTGTCATAATGGACAATTGCTTCCATGTGGCCCCACTGTGTCACAATAGCCCCTTGGTTCCATAGGTTTTCTAGAATGTAATGTATAATTTTCTACAATGTAACAATGGACTCCTTGGTTCTGGGAGCTACCCTGCTTTTTGCAGAGGTGTCTTTGGTTCCAACAAGGCCCCGCTGTGTCTCAGTGCACCCTGGCTTCCATGCGCATCTGGACTATCACAAAGGCTCCTTGGTTCCTCGAGGTCTTGCTGTGTCACAATGGATGCTGTGCTCCATGAGGCCCTCCAAAGTCATCATGGAGCCTTGATTCCATGTGCTTCCATTGTGTCCCAGTGATCGCCTTGGTTCCATCAGTTTCCTGAGTGGCACAATGCTCTCCATGCTTCCATGATTGCCCACAATGTCACAATGCTCTCCATGCTTCCATGAGGCCCTGCTTTGCCACAATGGTCCCCTTGTGTCCATGAGGCCCCGCTGTGTCCCAATGGACAGATGGTTCCATGAGGTTCCGTGCTGTTCCCATGGTCTTCTTGAATCCGCAGTGCAACAATGGACCATTGCTTCCAGGCGGCCTCTGTGTCACAAGGGGCTCCTTGATTCCATGATTCCCCACGGTGTCACCATGAAGCCTTGTTTCTAGGAGGTTCTGTACTGTCACAATTGTCTCCTTGATGCCATGAGCCCCTGCAGTGTCACAATGGCTCCTTGCTTCCATGAGGAACACAAAAGCTTTGCATCAACACTGAGCAACAGCTGCTGAACACACCTGGGAGCACCTGCTTGCATCAACAGAGGGCTTCAAGCTGAGAATGGCAGCAGCAGCTTCCATCTGCAACAGAGAGCCAGGCAAAGGACAGGGACAGAGAATTCAGTGGAAAGACTGCGGGAATTCTGCTTTCAGAGATCATTCCTGCTCACAGGGTCCCTTGTAGAAAGGGGACATCATTCCAGGCAGCCTGGACTGAGCATGTAGGGTTTGTTGTTTAGGAAACCTGCTCAGGCTTTTCCATTCTTTCCTTACAAACAGGAAAACTTCTCTGGGCCTGTGTGCAGGCAGAGCCCTGAGGAGAGCAGTTGGCACATGGTGCCGTGGGCTGGGACCGCCAGCTGCAGAGCTCAAGGGAAGAAGCCCCGCTGTGTCACAATGGCTCCTTGGCTTCATGTGCATCACCTGTGTCACAATACTCTCCTTGATTCCATGAGGCCCCACTGCGTCACAAAGGCTCCTTGCTTCCATGAGGTTCCGCAGTGTCACCATGCTCACCTTTGATCCACATTGTCATAATGGACAATTGCTTCCATGTGGCCCCACTGTGTCACAATAGCCCCTTGGTTCCATAGGTTTTCTAGAATGTAATGTATAATTTTCTACAATGTAACAATGGACTCCTTGGTTCTGGGAGCTACCCTGCTTTTTGCAGAGGTGTCTTTGGTTCCAACAAGGCCCCGCTGTGTCTCAGTGCACCCTGGCTTCCATGCGCATCTGGACTATCACAAAGGCTCCTTGGTTCCTCGAGGTCTTGCTGTGTCACAATGGATGCTGTGCTCCATGAGGCCCTCCAAAGTCATCATGGAGCCTTGATTCCATGTGCTTCCATTGTGTCCCAGTGATCGCCTTGGTTCCATCAGTTTCCTTAGTGGCACAATGCTCTCCATGCTTCCATGATTGCCCACAATGTCACAATGCTCTCCATGCTTCCATGAGGCCCTGCTTTGCCACAATGGTCCCCTTGTGTCCATGAGGCCCCGCTGTGTCCCAATGGACGGATGGTTCCATGAGGTTCCGTGCTGTTCCCATGGTCTTCTTGAATCCGCAGTGCAACAATGGACCATTGCTTCCAGGCGGCCTCTGTGTCACAAGGGGCTCCTTGATTCCATGATTCGCCACGGTGTCACCATGGAGCCTTGTTTCTAGGAGGTTCTGTACTGTCACAATTGTCTCCTTGATGCCATGAGCCCCTGCAGTGTCACAATGGCTCCTTGCTTCCATGAGGAACACAAAAGCTTTGCATCAACACTGAGCAACAGCTGCTGAACACACCTGGGAGCATCTGCTTGCATCAAAAGAGGGCTTCAAGCTGAGAATGGCAGCAGCAGCTTCCATCTGCAACAGAGAGCCAGGCAAAGGACAGGGACAGAGAATTCAGTGGAAAGACTGCGGGAATTCTGCTTTCAGAGATCATTCCTGCTCACAGGGTCCCTTGTAGAAAGGGGACATCATTCCAGGCAGCCTGGACTGAGCATGTAGGGTTTGTTGTTGAGGAAACCTGCTCAGGCTTTTCCATTCTTTCCTTACAAACAGGAAAACTTCTCTGGGCCTGTGTGCAGGCAGAGCCCTAAGGAGAGCAGTTGGCACATGGTGCCGTGGGCTGGGACAGCCAGCTGCAGAGCTCAAGGGAAGAAGCCCCGCTGTGTCACAATGGCTCCTTGGCTTCATGTGCATCACCTGTGTCACCATGGTCTCCTTGATTCCATGAGGCCCCACTGCGTCACAATGGCTCCTTGCTTCCATGAGGTTCCGCAGTGTCACCATGCTCACCTTTGATCCACATTGTCATAATGGACAATTGCTTCCATGTGGCCCCACTGTGTCACAATAGCCCCTTGGTTCCATAGGTTTTTGTTGGGGTCCCTCCCCTGCCGTGTAGCCCTGGGAGAGGGGCCCTGAGGGCACAGACACGGGGTTTCCTGCCCCTGCTCAGCCTCGTTCCCATTGGTTGGTTTGTGTTCCCTGCGCGGGCAGAAGGACCCTTGGTCCCGTGACTGGAACAGTTCCTGGGCAGAGCTCCGGCCATGCGGCTGGAGAAATAAACATCTCTCTGAAACATCTAGCAAGAATCTGTCTGTCCATATATATTTCCTTTCCATGGGACTCCTGGTTTGATATATGCGTGTTGCAGGATCCCCACTGCAACAAATGGTGGAGATTTGTGAGCAGAACCATCCCCGATCCCTAAGCGACTGATTTGTGTGAGTAAACCCTGGAAACTTTGGATTCCTCTTCTTGGTTTTGCTTTGCTATTCCATATCTAAACTATGGAGGAACCGTGGGAAGACTCTTGGCTCTCAGAGCCGCATATGGACATTTATCTTAAACTTAAAATGATTCTTGAACAACGATTTGTAAATTTTAGCTTGATTCAAGCTCAAAAAGAACTGAAACACTTCCTGGCATGGTTGTTTAAGAACTTTTTCTATGTTTCTTGGGATTTAATTCTTACCAAGGGCTTTTGGAAAACCGTTTGGACACAGTTAATATTGGAGTCAAAATATATGCCGATGGAAGAATATTTTCGTGAATATTATTTAGTTACTGAGACTGTTGAGCAATGTCAGCTGTGTCCTGGCAAAGGGAATCCTGGCGCAGGGACCGTGCGGCCCAGGCCACGTGCACCAAGCGCTCTGAGAGCAGCAGCGAGGCAGTTCCCGCGCGCGGGCGGAGCCACGCGAGCCGCAGTGTCGGTGGCGGAGCGGGGAGCGGCGGGACCCGGCGGGACCCGCACGGCGCAGCACAGCGCGTGGTGGAGCGAGCCCCGGGAACGCCCGACCGAGAGGGGCGGCGCGTGGGCAGCGGCTGGTGGCGATGGCGGTGGAACGGAGCCGCGCCCAGCCGAGACGCGCGCTGGAGCAGGGCGCGGGGGAGTCATCGCTCGGGGGCCCGGCCGAGACGTGGGTGCAGCGCCCGGCAGCGGCAGCGAAGCTGCGACCAGAGGAGGCGACGCACGGAGAACTGAGCGGCACGGCCCGGCCCGGCCCGCACAGCCCCGAACGCGACCCCGGGAAGAGCGCGCAGGCACCAGCAGCTCCAACAATTCCAACACGGGAGCGACCGAAGGAGAGAGCAAAGACGCAGCGAGACAGAAAACAGCAGCCACTCGGAAAAAGGAAAAAATCATAGCAACTAAGACCTTAGGGATAGTAAAATGGTATAATGTTAAGCAAAATTATGGTTTTATAACAAGGTGTGACAACCAGCAAGACATATTCGTGCATAGAACTGCTATTAAAAAGAATAACCCTGAAAAATGCATCCCAAGCTTGGGAGATGGAGAGGTGGTGGAATTTAATATTGTAGTAGGGAGAAAAGGGTTACAAGCATCGCAGGTCACTGGGCCTGATGGTGTTCCTGTAAAAGGCAGTATATATGCAAAAAATCGTAGTCATGTTAGACAATATCTCCATTGTAAGCCCCCCCTACAGTTTCCCTTTCCTAATCCCACCTTTCCCTTTTACCCTATGTCCTATTACCCCCAGTGTATTCCTAATCCATTTTTTCATCCATGGTTTCCCTCACAAAACCATGCTTTTGCCAATTGTGTCCCCAAAAATCCCTTTCCAATGCCGAGTGGGGGATGAAAAGGGGGAGGGAAGAAGTTAAACCCTCTCCTGCCTCAGTTTCCCCACAAAGCATGCTCAGAGTTCTGTCTCCCTTCTGTCAGCCCTAAGATGTTCCACAGAATCTGATTGGACATTTAAAGACTCAGGAGGGTGGCTTGTTTTGTTTTGAAACTGTTCTTGTTATGTTTATCCAGTTGTTTTCATTCTCCTTTTATTAAAATAAAACGGGTGAGGTGTTGGGGTCCCTCCCCTGCCGTGTAGCCCTGGGAGAGGGGCCCTGAGGGCACAGACACGGGGTTTCCTGCCCCTGCTCAGCCTCGTTCCCATTGGTTGGTTTGTGTTCCCTGCGCGGGCAGAAGGACCCTTGGTCCCGTGACTGGAACAGTTCCTGGGCAGAGCTCCGGCCATGCGGCTGGAGAAATAAACATCTCTGAAACAGCTATCAGGAATCTGTCTGTCCATATATATTTCCTTTCCACGGGACTCCTGGTTTGATATATGCGTGTTGCAGGATCCCCACTGCAACAGGTTTTCTAGAATGTAATGTATAATTTTCTACAATGTAACAATGGACTCCTTGGTTCTGTGAGCTACCCTGCTTTTTGCAGAGGTGTCTTTGGTTCCAACAAGGCCCCGCTGTGTCTCAGTGCACCCTGGTTTCCATGCGCATCTGGACTATCACAAAGGCTCCTTGGTTCCACGAGGTCTTGCTGTGTCACAATGGATGCTGTGCTCCATGAGGCCCTCCAAAGTCATCATGGAGCCTTGATTCCATGTGCTTCCATTGTGTCCCAGGGATCGCCTTGGTTCCATCAGTTTCCTTAGTGGCACAATGCTCTCCATGCTTCCATGATTGCCCACAATGTCACAATGCTCTCCATGCTTCCATGAGGCCCTGCTTTGCCACAATGGTCCCCTTGTGTCCATGAGGCCCCACTGTGTCCCAATGGACGGATGGTTCCATGTGGTTCCGAGCTGTTCCCATGGTCTTCTTGAATCCGCAGTGTAACAATGGACCATTGCTTCCAGGCGGCCTCTGTGTCACAAGGGGCTCCTTGATTCCATGATTCGCCACGGTGTCACCATGGAGCCTTGTTTTAGGAGGTTCTGTACTGTCACAATTGTCTCCTTGATGCCATGAGCCCCTGCAGTGTCACAATGGCTCCTTGCTTCCATGAGGAACACAAAAGCTTTGCATCAACACTGAGCAACAGCTGCTGAACACACCTGGGAGCACCTGCTTGCATCAAAAGAGGGCTTCAAGCTGAGAATGGCAGCAGCAGCTTCCATCTGCAACAGAGAGCCAGGCAAAGGACAGGGACAGAGAATTCAGTGGAAAGACTTCGAGAATTCTGCTTTCAGAGATCATTCCTGCTCACAGGGTCCCTTGTAGAAAGGGGACATCATTCCAGGCAGCCTGGACGGAGCATGTAGGGTTTGTTGTTTAGGAAACCTGCTCAGGCTTTTCCATTCTTTCCTTACAAACAGGAAAACTTCTCTGGGCCTGTGTGCAGGCAGAGCCTTAAGGAGAGCAGTTGGCACATGGTGCCGTGGGCTGGGACCGCCAGCTGCAGAGCTCAAGGGAAGAAGCCCCGCTGTGTCACAATGGCTCCTTGGCTTCATGTGCATCACCTGTGTCACAATAGTCTCCTTGATTCCATGAGGCCCCACTGTGTCACAATGGCTCCTTGGCTTCATGTGCATCACCTGTGTCACCATGGTCTCCTTGATTCCATGAGGCCCCACTGCGTCACAAAGGCTCCTTGCTTCCATGAGGTTCCGCAGTGTCACCATGCTCACCTTTGATCCACATTGTCATAATGGACAATTGCTTCCATGTGGCCCCACTGTGTCACAATAGCCCCTTGGTTCCATAGGTTTTCTAGAATGTAATGTATAATTTTCTACAATGTAACAATGGACTCCTTGGTTCTGGGAGCTACCCTGCTTTTTGCAGAGGTGTCTTTGGTTCCAACAAGGCCCCGCTGTGTCTCAGTGCACCCTGGCTTCCATGCGCATCTGGACTATCACAAAGGCTCCTTGGTTCCTCGAGGTCTTGCTGTGTCACAATGGATGCTGTGCTCCATGAGGCCCTCCAAAGTCATCATGGAGCCTTGATTCCATGTGCTTCCATTGTGGCCCAGTGATCGCCTTGGTTCCATCAATTTCCTTAGTGGCACAATGCTCTCCATGCTTCCATGATTGCCCACAATGTCACAATGCTCTCCATGCTTCCATGAGGCCCTGCTTTGCCACAATGGTCCCCTTGTGTCCATGAGGCCCCGCTGTGTCCCAGTGGACGGAGGGTTCCATGAGGTTCCGTGCTGTCCCCATGGTCTTCTTGAATCCGCAGTGTAACAATGGACCATTGCTTCCAGGCGGCCTCTCTGTGTCACAAGGGGCTCCTTGATTCCATGATTCCCCACGGCGTCACCATGGAGCCTTGTTTCTAGGAGGTTCTGTACTGTCACAATTGTCTCCTGGATCCCATGAGCCCCTGCAGTGTCACAATGGCTCCTTGCTTCCATGAGGAACACAAAAGCTTTGCATCAACACTGAGCAACAGCTGCTGAACACACCTGGGAGCATCTGCTTGCATCAAAAGTGGGCTTCAAGCTGAGAATGGCAGCAGCAGCTTCCATCTGCAACAGAGAGCCAGGCAAAGGACAGGGACAGAGAATTCAGTGGAAAGACTGCGGGAATTCTGCTCCCAGAGATCATTCCTGCTCACAGGGTCCCTTGTAGAAAGGGGACATCATTCCAGGCAGCCTGGACTGAGCATGTAGGGTTTGTTGTTGAGGAAACCTGCTCAGGCTTTTCCATTCTTTCCTTACAAACAGGAAAACTTCTCTGGGCCTGTGTGCAGGCAGAGCCCTAAGGAGAGCAGTTGGCACATGGTGCCGTGGGCTGGGACAGCCAGCTGCAGAGCTCAAGGGAAGAAGCCCCGCTGTGTCACAATGGCTCCTTGGCTTCATGTGCATCACCTGTGTCACCATGGTCTCCTTGATTCCATGAGGCCCCACTGCGTCACAATGGCTCCTTGCTTCCATGAGGTTCCGCAGTGTCACCATGCTCACCTTTGATCCACATTGTCATAATGGACAATTGCTTCCATGTGGCCCCACTGTGTCACAATAGCCCCTTGGTTCCATAGGTTTTTGTTGGGGTCCCTCCCCTGCCGTGTAGCCCTGGGAGAGGGGCCCTGAGGGCACAGACACGGGGTTTCCTGCCCCTGCTCAGCCTCGTTCCCATTGGTTGGTTTGTGTTCCCTGCGCGGGCAGAAGGACCCTTGGTCCCGTGACTGGAACAGTTCCTGGGCAGAGCTCCGGCCATGCGGCTGGAGAAATAAACATCTCTCTGAAACATCTAGCAAGAATCTGTCTGTCCATATATATTTCCTTTCCATGGGACTCCTGGTTTGATATATGCGTGTTGCAGGATCCCCACTGCAACAAATGGTGGAGATTTGTGAGCAGAACCATCCCCGATCCCTAAGCGACTGATTTGTGTGAGTAAACCCTGGAAACTTTGGATTCCTCTTCTTGGTTTTGCTTTGCTATTCCATATCTAAACTATGGAGGAACCGTGGGAAGACTCTTGGCTCTCAGAGCCGCATATGGACATTTATCTTAAACTTAAAATGATTCTTGAACAACGATTTGTAAATTTTAGCTTGATTCAAGCTCAAAAAGAACTGAAACACTTCCTGGCATGGTTGTTTAAGAACTTTTTCTATGTTTCTTGGGATTTAATTCTTACCAAGGGCTTTTGGAAAACCGTTTGGACACAGTTAATATTGGAGTCAAAATATATGCCGATGGAAGAATATTTTCGTGAATATTATTTAGTTACTGAGACTGTTGAGCAATGTCAGCTGTGTCCTGGCGAAGGGAATCCTGGCGCAGGGACCGTGCGGCCCAGGCCACGTGCACCGAGCGCTCTGAGAGCAGCAGCGAGGCAGTTCCCGCGCGCGGGCGGAGCCACGCGAGCCGCAGTGTCGGTGGCGGAGCGGGGAGCGGCGGGACCCGGCGGGACCCGCACGGCGCAGCACAGCGCGTGGTGGAGCGAGCCCCGGGAACGCCCGACCGAGAGGGGCGGCGCGTGGGCAGCGGCTGGCGGCGATGGCGGTGGAACGGAGCCGCGCCCAGCCGAGACGCGCGCTGGAGCAGGGCGCGGGGGAGTCATCGCTCGGGGGCCCGGCCGAGACGTGGGTGCAGCGCCCGGCAGCGGCAGCGAAGCTGCGACCAGAGGAGGCGACGCACGGAGAACTGAGCGGCACGGCCCGGCCCGGCCCGCACAGCCCCGAACGCGACCCCGGGAAGAGCGCGCAGGCACCAGCAGCTCCAACAATTCCAACACGGGAGCGACCGAAGGAGAGAGCAAAGACGCAGCGAGACAGAAAACAGCAGCCACTCGGAAAAAGGAAAAAATCATAGCAACTAAGACCTTAGGGATAGTAAAATGGTATAATGTTAAGCAAAATTATGGTTTTATAACAAGGTGTGACAACCAGCAAGACATATTCGTGCATAGAACTGCTATTAAAAAGAATAACCCTGAAAAATGCATCCCAAGCTTGGGAGATGGAGAGGTGGTGGAATTTAATATTGTAGTAGGGAGAAAAGGGTTACAAGCATCGCAGGTCACTGGGCCTGATGGTGTTCCTGTAAAAGGCAGTATATATGCAAAAAATCGTAGTCATGTTAGACAATATCTCCATTGTAAGCCCCCCCTACAGTTTCCCTTTCCTAATCCCACCTTTCCCTTTTACCCTATGTCCTATTACCCCCAGTGTATTCCTAATCCATTTTTTCATCCATGGTTTCCCTCACAAAACCATGCTTTTGCCAATTGTGTCCCCAAAAATCCCTTTCCAATGCCGAGTGGGGGATGAAAAGGGGGAGGGAAGAAGTTAAACCCTCTCCTGCCTCAGTTTCCCCACAAAGCATGCTCAGAGTTCTGTCTCCCTTCTGTCAGCCCTAAGATGTTCCACAGAATCTGATTGGACATTTAAAGACTCAGGAGGGTGGCTTGTTTTGTTTTGAAACTGTTCTTGTTATGTTTATCCAGTTGTTTTCATTCTCCTTTTATTAAAATAAAACGGGTGAGGTGTTGGGGTCCCTCCCCTGCCGTGTAGCCCTGGGAGAGGGGCCCTGAGGGCACAGACACGGGGTTTCCTGCCCCTGCTCAGCCTCGTTCCCATTGGTTGGTTTGTGTTCCCTGCGCGGGCAGAAGGACCCTTGGTCCCGTGACTGGAACAGTTCCTGGGCAGAGCTCCGGCCATGCGGCTGGAGAAATAAACATCTCTGAAACAGCTATCAGGAATCTGTCTGTCCATATATATTTCCTTTCCACGGGACTCCTGGTTTGATATATGCGTGTTGCAGGATCCCCACTGCAACAGGTTTTCTAGAATGTAATGTATAATTTTCTACAATGTAACAATGGACTCCTTGGTTCTGTGAGCTACCCTGCTTTTTGCAGAGGTGTCTTTGGTTCCAACAAGGCCCCGCTGTGTCTCAGTGCACCCTGGTTTCCATGCGCATCTGGAGTATCACAAAGGCTCCTTGGTTCCACGAGGTCTTGCTGTGTCACAATGGATGCTGTGCTCCATGAGGCCCTCCAAAGTCATCATGGAGCCTTGATTCCATGTGCTTCCATTGTGTCCCAGGGATCGCCTTGGTTCCATCAGTTTCCTTAGTGGCACAATGCTCTCCATGCTTCCATGATTGCCCACAATGTCACAATGCTCTCCATGCTTCCATGAGGCCCTGCTTTGCCACAATGGTCCCCTTGTGTCCATGAGGCCCCACTGTGTCCCAATGGACGGATGGTTCCATGTGGTTCCGAGCTGTTCCCATGGTCTTCTTGAATCTGCAGTGCAACAATGGACCATTGCTTCCAGGCGGCCTCTGTGTCACAAGGGGCTCCTTGATTCCATGATTCGCCACGGTGTCACCATGGAGCCTTGTTTCTAGGAGGTTCTGTACTGTCACAATTGTCTCCTTGATGCCATGAGCCCCTGCAGTGTCACAATGGCTCCTTGCTTCCATGAGGAACACAAAAGCTTTGCATCAACACTGAGCAACAGCTGCTGAACACACCTGGGAGCACCTGCTTGCATCAAAAGAGGGCTTCAAGCTGAGAACGGCAGCAGCAGCTTCCATCTGCAACAGAGAGCCCGGCAAAGGACAGGGACAGAGAATTCAGTGGAAAGACTTCGAGAATTCTGCTTTCAGAGATCATTCCTGCTCACAGGGTCCCTTGTAGAAAGGGGACATCATTCCAGGCAGCCTGGACTGAGCATGTAGGGTTTGTTGTTTAGGAAACCTGCTCAGGCTTTTCCATTCTTTCCTTACAAACAGGAAAACTTCTCTGGGCCTGTGTGCAGGCAGAGCCTTAAGGAGAGCAGTTGGCACATGGTGCCGTGGGCTGGGACCGCCAGCTGCAGAGCTCAAGGGAAGAAGCCCCGCTGTGTCACAATGGCTCCTTGGCTTCATGTGCATCACCTGTGTCACAATAGTCTCCTTGATTCCATGAGGCCCCACTGTGTCACAATGGCTCCTTGGCTTCATGTGCATCACCTGTGTCACCATGGTCTCCTTGATTCCATGAGGCCTCACTGTGTCACAATGGCTCCTTGGCTTCATGTGCATCACCTGTGTCACCATGGTCTCCTTGATTCCATGAGGCCCCACTGCGTCACAAAGGCTCCTTGCTTCCATGAGGTTCCGCAGTGTCACCATGCTCACCTTTGATCCACATTGTCATAATGGACAATTGCTTCCATGTGGCCCCACTGTGTCACAATAGCCCCTTGGTTCCATAGGTTTTCTAGAATGTAATGTATAATTTTCTACAATGTAACAATGGACTCCTTGGTTCTGGGAGCTACCCTGCTTTTTGCAGAGGTGTCTTTGGTTCCAACAAGGCCCCGCTGTGTCTCAGTGCACCCTGGCTTCCATGCGCATCTGGACTATCACAAAGGCTCCTTGGTTCCTCGAGGTCTTGCTGTGTCACAATGGATGCTGTGCTCCATGAGGCCCTCCAAAGTCATCATGGAGCCTTGATTCCATGTGCTTCCATTGTGTCCCAGTGATCGCCTTGGTTCCATCAGTTTCCTTAGTGGCACAATGCTCTCCATGCTTCCATGACTGCCCACAATGTCACAATGCTCTCCATGCTTCCATGAGGCCCTGCTTTGCCACAATGGTCCCCTTGTGCCCATGAGGCCCCGCTGTGTCCCAGTGGACGGAGGGTTCCATGAGGTTCCGTGCTGTCCCCATGGTCTTCTTGAATCCGCAGTGTAACAATGGACCATTGCTTCCAGGCGGCCTCTCTGTGTCACAAGGGGCTCCTTGATTCCATGATTCCCCACGGTGTCACCATGGAGCCTTGTTTCTAGGAGGTTCTGTACTGTCACAATTGTCTCCTTGATGCCATGAGCCCCTGCAGTGTCACAATGGCTCCTTGCTTCCATGAGGAACACAAAAGCTTTGCATCAACACTGAGCAACAGCTGCTGAACACACCTGGGAGCACCTGCTTGCATCAAAAGAGGGCTTCAAGCTGAGAATGGCAGCAGCAGCTTCCATCTGCAACAGAGAGCCAGGCAAAGGACAGGGACAGAGAATTCAGTGGAAAGACTGCGAGAATTCTGCTCCCAGAGATCATTCCTGCTCACAGGGTCCCTTGTAGAAAGGGGACATCATTCCAGGCAGCCTGGACTGAGCATGTAGGGTTTGTTGTTGAGGAAACCTGCTCAGGCTTTTCCATTCTTTCCTTACAAACAGGAAAACTTCTCTGGGCCTGTGTGCAGGCAGAGCCCTGAGGAGAGCAGATGGCACATGGTGCCGTGGGCTGGGACCGCCAGCTGCAGAGCTCAAGGGAAGAAGCCCCGCTGTGTCACAATGGCTCCTTGGCTTCATGTGCATCACCTGTGTCACCATGGTCTCCTTGATTCCATGAGGCCCCACTGTGTCACAATGGCTCCTTGGCTTCATGTGCATCACCTGTGTCACAATAGTCTCCTTGATTCCATGAGGCCCCCCTGTGTCACAATGGCTCCTTGGCTTCATGTGCATCACCTGTGTCACCATGGTCTCCTTGATTCCATGAGGCCCCACTGTGTCACAATGGCTCCTTGGCTTCATGTGCATCACCTGTGTCACCATGGTCTCCTTGATTCCATGAGGCCCCACTGCGTCACAAAGGCTCCTTGCTTCCATGAGGTTCCGCAGTGTCACCATGCTCACCTTTGATCCACATTGTCATAATGGACAATTGCTTCCATGTGGCCCCACTGTGTCACAATAGCCCCTTGGTTCCATAGGTTTTCTAGAATGTAATGTATAATTTTCTACAATGTAACAATGGACTCCTTGGTTCTGGGAGCTACCCTGCTTTTTGCAGAGGTGTCTTTGGTTCCAACAAGGCCCCGCTGTGTCTCAGTGCACCCTGGCTTCCATGCGCATCTGGACTATCACAAAGGCTCCTTGGTTCCTCGAGGTCTTGCTGTGTCACAATGGATGCTGTGCTCCATGAGGCCCTCCAAAGTCATCATGGAGCCTTGATTCCATGTGCTTCCATTGTGTCCCAGTGATCGCCTTGGTTCCATCAGTTTCCTGAGTGGCACAATGCTCTCCATGCTTCCATGATTGCCCACAATGTCACAATGCTCTCCATGCTTCCATGAGGCCCTGCTTTGCCACAATGGTCCCCTTGTGTCCATGAGGCCCCGCTGTGTCCCAATGGACAGATGGTTCCATGAGGTTCCGTGCTGTTCCCATGGTCTTCTTGAATCCGCAGTGCAACAATGGACCATTGCTTCCAGGCGGCCTCTGTGTCACAAGGGGCTCCTTGATTCCATGATTCCCCACGGTGTCACCATGAAGCCTTGTTTCTAGGAGGTTCTGTACTGTCACAATTGTCTCCTTGATGCCATGAGCCCCTGCAGTGTCACAATGGCTCCTTGCTTCCATGAGGAACACAAAAGCTTTGCATCAACACTGAGCAACAGCTGCTGAACACACCTGGGAGCACCTGCTTGCATCAACAGAGGGCTTCAAGCTGAGAATGGCAGCAGCAGCTTCCATCTGCAACAGAGAGCCAGGCAAAGGACAGGGACAGAGAATTCAGTGGAAAGACTGCGGGAATTCTGCTTTCAGAGATCATTCCTGCTCACAGGGTCCCTTGTAGAAAGGGGACATCATTCCAGGCAGCCTGGACTGAGCATGTAGGGTTTGTTGTTTAGGAAACCTGCTCAGGCTTTTCCATTCTTTCCTTACAAACAGGAAAACTTCTCTGGGCCTGTGTGCAGGCAGAGCCCTGAGGAGAGCAGTTGGCACATGGTGCCGTGGGCTGGGACCGCCAGCTGCAGAGCTCAAGGGAAGAAGCCCCGCTGTGTCACAATGGCTCCTTGGCTTCATGTGCATCACCTGTGTCACAATAGTCTCCTTGATTCCATGAGGCCCCACTGGGTCACAATGGCTCCTTGGCTTCATGTGCATCACCTGTGTCACCATGGTCTCCTTGATTCCATGAGGCCCCACTGCGTCACAAAGGCTCCTTGCTTCCATGAGGTTCCGCAGTGTCACCATGCTCACCTTTGATCCACATTGTCATAATGGACAATTGCTTCCATGTGGCCCCACTGTGTCACAATAGCCCCTTGGTTCCATAGGTTTTCTAGAATGTAATGTATAATTTTCTACAATGTAACAATGGACTCCTTGGTTCTGGGAGCTACCCTGCTTTTTGCAGAGGTGTCTTTGGTTCCAACAAGGCCCCGCTGTGTCTCAGTGCACCCTGGCTTCCATGCGCATCTGGACTATCACAAAGGCTCCTTGGTTCCTCGAGGTCTTGCTGTGTCACAATGGATGCTGTGCTCCATGAGGCCCTCCAAAGTCATCATGGAGCCTTGATTCCATGTGCTTCCATTGTGTCCCAGTGATCGCCTTGGTTCCATCAGTTTCCTTAGTGGCACAATGCTCTCCATGCTTCCATGATTGCCCACAATGTCACAATGCTCTCCATGCTTCCATGAGGCCCTGCTTTGCCACAATGGTCCCCTTGTGTCCATGAGGCCCCGCTGTGTCCCAATGGACGGATGGTTCCATGAGGTTCCGTGCTGTTCCCATGGTCTTCTTGAATCCGCAGTGCAACAATGGACCATTGCTTCCAGGCGGCCTCTGTGTCACAAGGGGCTCCTTGATTCCATGATTCCCCACGGTGTCACCATGGAGCCTTGTTTCTAGGAGGTTCTGTACTGTCACAATTGTCTCCTTGATGCCATGAGCCCCTGCAGTGTCACAATGGCTCCTTGCTTCCATGAGGAACACAAAAGCTTTGCATCAACACTGAGCAACAGCTGCTGAACACACCTGGGAGCATCTGCTTGCATCAAAAGAGGGCTTCAAGCTGAGAATGGCAGCAGCAGCTTCCATCTGCAACAGAGAGCCAGGCAAAGGACAGGGACAGAGAATTCAGTGGAAAGACTGCGGGAATTCTGCTTTCAGAGATCATTCCTGCTCACAGGGTCCCTTGTAGAAAGGGGACATCATTCCAGGCAGCCTGGACTGAGCATGTAGGGTTTGTTGTTGAGGAAACCTGCTCAGGCTTTTCCATTCTTTCCTTACAAACAGGAAAACTTCTCTGGGCCTGTGTGCAGGCAGAGCCCTAAGGAGAGCAGTTGGCACATGGTGCCGTGGGCTGGGACAGCCAGCTGCAAAGCTCAAGGGAAGAAGCCCCGCTGTGTCACAATGGCTCCTTGGCTTCATGTGCATCACCTGTGTCACCATGGTCTCCTTGATTCCATGAGGCCCCACTGCGTCACAATGGCTCCTTGCTTCCATGAGGTTCCGCAGTGTCACCATGCTCACCTTTGATCCACATTGTCATAATGGACAATTGCTTCCATGTGGCCCCACTGTGTCACAATAGCCCCTTGGTTCCATAGGTTTTTGTTGGGGTCCCTCCCCTGCCGTGTAGCCCTGGGAGAGGGGCCCTGAGGGCACAGACACGGGGTTTCCTGCCCCTGCTCAGCCTCGTTCCCATTGGTTGGTTTGTGTTCCCTGCGCGGGCAGAAGGACCCTTGGTCCCGTGACTGGAACAGTTCCTGGGCAGAGCTCCGGCCATGCGGCTGGAGAAATAAACATCTCTCTGAAACATCTAGCAAGAATCTGTCTGTCCATATATATTTCCTTTCCATGGGACTCCTGGTTTGATATATGCGTGTTGCAGGATCCCCACTGCAACAAATGGTGGAGATTTGTGAGCAGAACCATCCCCGATCCCTAAGCGACTGATTTGTGTGAGTAAACCCTGGAAACTTTGGATTCCTCTTCTTGGTTTTGCTTTGCTATTCCATATCTAAACTATGGAGGAACCGTGGGAAGACTCTTGGCTCTCAGAGCCGCATATGGACATTTATCTTAAACTTAAAATGATTCTTGAACAACGATTTGTAAATTTTAGCTTGATTCAAGCTCAAAAAGAACTGAAACACTTCCTGGCATGGTTGTTTAAGAACTTTTTCTATGTTTCTTGGGATTTAATTCTTACCAAGGGCTTTTGGAAAACCGTTTGGACACAGTTAATATTGGAGTCAAAATATATGCCGATGGAAGAATATTTTCGTGAATATTATTTAGTTACTGAGACTGTTGAGCAATGTCAGCTGTGTCCTGGCAAAGGGAATCCTGGCGCAGGGACCGTGCGGCCCAGGCCACGTGCACCAAGCGCTCTGAGAGCAGCAGCGAGGCAGTTCCCGCGCGCGGGCGGAGCCACGCGAGCCGCAGTGTCGGTGGCGGAGCGGGGAGCGGCGGGACCCGGCGGGACCCGCACGGCGCAGCACAGCGCGTGGTGGAGCGAGCCCCGGGAACGCCCGACCGAGAGGGGCGGCGCGTGGGCAGCGGCTGGTGGCGATGGCGGTGGAACGGAGCCGCGCCCAGCCGAGACGCGCGCTGGAGCAGGGCGCGGGGGAGTCATCGCTCGGGGGCCCGGCCGAGACGTGGGTGCAGCGCCCGGCAGCGGCAGCGAAGCTGCGACCAGAGGAGGCGACGCACGGAGAACTGAGCGGCACGGCCCGGCCCGGCCCGCACAGCCCCGAACGCGACCCCGGGAAGAGCGCGCAGGCACCAGCAGCTCCAACAATTCCAACACGGGAGCGACCGAAGGAGAGAGCAAAGATGCAGCGAGACAGAAAACAGCAGCCACTCGGAAAAAGGAAAAAATCATAGCAACTAAGACCTTAGGGATAGTAAAATGGTATAATGTTAAGCAAAATTATGGTTTTATAACAAGGTGTGACAACCAGCAAGACATATTCGTGCATAGAACTGCTATTAAAAAGAATAACCCTGAAAAATGCATCCCAAGCTTGGGAGATGGAGAGGTGGTGGAATTTAATATTGTAGTAGGGAGAAAAGGGTTACAAGCATCGCAGGTCACTGGGCCTGATGGTGTTCCTGTAAAAGGCAGTATATATGCAAAAAATCGTAGTCATGTTAGACAATATCTCCATTGTAAGCCCCCCCTACAGTTTCCCTTTCCTAATCCCACCTTTCCCTTTTACCCTATGTCCTATTACCCCCAGTGTATTCCTAATCCATTTTTTCATCCATGGTTTCCCTCACAAAACCATGCTTTTGCCAATTGTGTCCCCAAAAATCCCTTTCCAATGCCGAGTGGGGGATGAAAAGGGGGAGGGAAGAAGTTAAACCCTCTCCTGCCTCAGTTTCCCCACAAAGCATGCTCAGAGTTCTGTCTCCCTTCTGTCAGCCCTAAGATGTTCCACAGAATCTGATTGGACATTTAAAGACTCAGGAGGGTGGCTTGTTTTGTTTTGAAACTGTTCTTGTTATGTTTATCCAGTTGTTTTCATTCTCCTTTTATTAAAATAAAACGGGTGAGGTGTTGGGGTCCCTCCCCTGCCGTGTAGCCCTGGGAGAGGGGCCCTGAGGGCACAGACACGGGGTTTCCTGCCCCTGCTCAGCCTCGTTCCCATTGGTTGGTTTGTGTTCCCTGCGCGGGCAGAAGGACCCTTGGTCCAGTGACTGGAACAGTTCCTGGGCAGAGCTCCGGCCATGCGGCTGGAGAAATAAACATCTCTGAAACAGCTATCAGGAATCTGTCTGTCCATATATATTTCCTTTCCACGGGACTCCTGGTTTGATATATGCGTGTTGCAGGATCCCCACTGCAACAGGTTTTCTAGAATGTAATGTATAATTTTCTACAATGTAACAATGGACTCCTTGGTTCTGTGAGCTACCCTGCTTTTTGCAGAGGTGTCTTTGGTTCCAACAAGGCCCCGCTGTGTCTCAGTGCACCCTGGTTTCCATGCGCATCTGGAGTATCACAAAGGCTCCTTGGTTCCACGAGGTCTTGCTGTGTCACAATGGATGCTGTGCTCCATGAGGCCCTCCAAAGTCATCATGGAGCCTTGATTCCATGTGCTTCCATTGTGTCCCAGGGATCGCCTTGGTTCCATCAGTTTCCTTAGTGGCACAATGCTCTCCATGCTTCCATGATTGCCCACAATGTCACAATGCTCTCCATGCTTCCATGAGGCCCTGCTTTGCCACAATGGTCCCCTTGTGTCCATGAGGCCCCACTGTGTCCCAATGGACGGATGGTTCCATGTGGTTCCGAGCTGTTCCCATGGTCTTCTTGAATCCGCAGTGTAACAATGGACCATTGCTTCCAGGCGGCCTCTGTGTCACAAGGGGCTCCTTGATTCCATGATTCGCCACGGTGTCACCATGGAGCCTTGTTTCTAGGAGGTTCTGTACTGTCACAATTGTCTCCTTGATGCCATGAGCCCCTGCAGTGTCACAATGGCTCCTTGCTTCCATGAGGAACACAAAAGCTTTGCATCAACACTGAGCAACAGCTGCTGAACACACCTGGGAGCACCTGCTTGCATCAAAAGAGGGCTTCAAGCTGAGAATGGCAGCAGCAGCTTCCATCTGCAACAGAGAGCCAGGCAAAGGACAGGGACAGAGAATTCAGTGGAAAGACTTCGAGAATTCTGCTTTCAGAGATCATTCCTGCTCACAGGGTCCCTTGTAGAAAGGGGACATCATTCCAGGCAGCCTGGACGGAGCATGTAGGGTTTGTTGTTTAGGAAACCTGCTCAGGCTTTTCCATTCTTTCCTTACAAACAGGAAAACTTCTCTGGGCCTGTGTGCAGGCAGAGCCCTAAGGAGAGCAGTTGGCACATGGTGCCGTGGGCTGGGACCGCCAGCTGCAGAGCTCAAGGGAAGAAGCCCCGCTGTGTCACAATGGCTCCTTGGCTTCATGTGCATCACCTGTGTCACAATAGTCTCCTTGATTCCATGAGGCCCCACTGTGTCACAATGGCTCCTTGGCTTCATGTGCATCACCTGTGTCACCATGGTCTCCTTGATTCCATGAGGCCTCACTGTGTCACAATGGCTCCTTGGCTTCATGTGCATCACCTGTGTCACCATGGTCTCCTTGATTCCATGAGGCCCCACTGCGTCACAAAGGCTCCTTGCTTCCATGAGGTTCCGCAGTGTCACCATGCTCACCTTTGATCCACATTGTCATAATGGACAATTGCTTCCATGTGGCCCCACTGTGTCACAATAGCCCCTTGGTTCCATAGGTTTTCTAGAATGTAATGTATAATTTTCTACAATGTAACAATGGACTCCTTGGTTCTGGGAGCTACCCTGCTTTTTGCAGAGGTGTCTTTGGTTCCAACAAGGCCCCGCTGTGTCTCAGTGCACCCTGGCTTCCATGCGCATCTGGACTATCACAAAGGCTCCTTGGTTCCTCGAGGTCTTGCTGTGTCACAATGGATGCTGTGCTCCATGAGGCCCTCCAAAGTCATCATGGAGCCTTGATTCCATGTGCTTCCATTGTGTCCCAGTGATCGCCTTGGTTCCATCAGTTTCCTTAGTGGCACAATGCTCTCCATGCTTCCATGACTGCCCACAATGTCACAATGCTCTCCATGCTTCCATGAGGCCCTGCTTTGCCACAATGGTCCCCTTGTGCCCATGAGGCCCCGCTGTGTCCCAGTGGACGGAGGGTTCCATGAGGTTCCGTGCTGTCCCCATGGTCTTCTTGAATCCGCAGTGTAACAATGGACCATTGCTTCCAGGCGGCCTCTCTGTGTCACAAGGGGCTCCTTGATTCCATGATTCCCCACGGTGTCACCATGGAGCCTTGTTTCTAGGAGGTTCTGTACTGTCACAATTGTCTCCTTGATGCCATGAGCCCCTGCAGTGTCACAATGGCTCCTTGCTTCCATGAGGAACACAAAAGCTTTGCATCAACACTGAGCAACAGCTGCTGAACACACCTGGGAGCACCTGCTTGCATCAAAAGAGGGCTTCAAGCTGAGAATGGCAGCAGCAGCTTCCATCTGCAACAGAGAGCCAGGCAAAGGACAGGGACAGAGAATTCAGTGGAAAGACTGCGAGAATTCTGCTCCCAGAGATCATTCCTGCTCACAGGGTCCCTTGTAGAAAGGGGACATCATTCCAGGCAGCCTGGACGGAGCATGTAGGGTTTGTTGTTTAGGAAACCTGCTCAGGCTTTTCCATTCTTTCCTTACAAACAGGAAAACTTCTCTGGGCCTGTGTGCAGGCAGAGCCCTGAGGAGAGCAGATGGCACATGGTGCCGTGGGCTGGGACCGCCAGCTGCAGAGCTCAAGGGAAGAAGCCCCGCTGTGTCACAATGGCTCCTTGGCTTCATGTGCATCACCTGTGTCACCATGGTCTCCTTGATTCCATGAGGCCCCACTGTGTCACAATGGCTCCTTGGCTTCATGTGCATCACCTGTGTCACAATAGTCTCCTTGATTCCATGAGGCCCCCCTGTGTCACAATGGCTCCTTGGCTTCATGTGCATCACCTGTGTCACCATGGTCTCCTTGATTCCATGAGGCCCCACTGTGTCACAATGGCTCCTTGGCTTCATGTGCATCACCTGTGTCACCATGGTCTCCTTGATTCCATGAGGCCCCACTGCGTCACAAAGGCTCCTTGCTTCCATGAGGTTCCGCAGTGTCACCATGCTCACCTTTGATCCACATTGTCATAATGGACAATTGCTTCCATGTGGCCCCACTGTGTCACAATAGCCCCTTGGTTCCATAGGTTTTCTAGAATGTAATGTATAATTTTCTACAATGTAACAATGGACTCCTTGGTTCTGGGAGCTACCCTGCTTTTTGCAGAGGTGTCTTTGGTTCCAACAAGGCCCCGCTGTGTCTCAGTGCACCCTGGCTTCCATGCGCATCTGGACTATCACAAAGGCTCCTTGGTTCCTCGAGGTCTTGCTGTGTCACAATGGATGCTGTGCTCCATGAGGCCCTCCAAAGTCATCATGGAGCCTTGATTCCATGTGCTTCCATTGTGTCCCAGTGATCGCCTTGGTTCCATCAGTTTCCTGAGTGGCACAATGCTCTCCATGCTTCCATGATTGCCCACAATGTCACAATGCTCTCCATGCTTCCATGAGGCCCTGCTTTGCCACAATGGTCCCCTTGTGTCCATGAGGCCCCGCTGTGTCCCAATGGACAGATGGTTCCATGAGGTTCCGTGCTGTTCCCATGGTCTTCTTGAATCCGCAGTGCAACAATGGACCATTGCTTCCAGGCGGCCTCTGTGTCACAAGGGGCTCCTTGATTCCATGATTCCCCACGGTGTCACCATGAAGCCTTGTTTCTAGGAGGTTCTGTACTGTCACAATTGTCTCCTTGATGCCATGAGCCCCTGCAGTGTCACAATGGCTCCTTGCTTCCATGAGGAACACAAAAGCTTTGCATCAACACTGAGCAACAGCTGCTGAACACACCTGGGAGCACCTGCTTGCATCAACAGAGGGCTTCAAGCTGAGAATGGCAGCAGCAGCTTCCATCTGCAACAGAGAGCCAGGCAAAGGACAGGGACAGAGAATTCAGTGGAAAGACTGCGGGAATTCTGCTTTCAGAGATCATTCCTGCTCACAGGGTCCCTTGTAGAAAGGGGACATCATTCCAGGCAGCCTGGACTGAGCATGTAGGGTTTGTTGTTTAGGAAACCTGCTCAGGCTTTTCCATTCTTTCCTTACAAACAGGAAAACTTCTCTGGGCCTGTGTGCAGGCAGAGCCCTGAGGAGAGCAGTTGGCACATGGTGCCGTGGGCTGGGACCGCCAGCTGCAGAGCTCAAGGGAAGAAGCCCCGCTGTGTCACAATGGCTCCTTGGCTTCATGTGCATCACCTGTGTCACAATAGTCTCCTTGATTCCATGAGGCCCCACTGGGTCACAATGGCTCCTTGGCTTCATGTGCATCACCTGTGTCACAATACTCTCCTTGATTCCATGAGGCCCCACTGCGTCACAAAGGCTCCTTGCTTCCATGAGGTTCCGCAGTGTCACCATGCTCACCTTTGATCCACATTGTCATAATGGACAATTGCTTCCATGTGGCCCCACTGTGTCACAATAGCCCCTTGGTTCCATAGGTTTTCTAGAATGTAATGTATAATTTTCTACAATGTAACAATGGACTCCTTGGTTCTGGGAGCTACCCTGCTTTTTGCAGAGGTGTCTTTGGTTCCAACAAGGCCCCGCTGTGTCTCAGTGCACCCTGGCTTCCATGCGCATCTGGACTATCACAAAGGCTCCTTGGTTCCTCGAGGTCTTGCTGTGTCACAATGGATCCTGTGCTCCATGAGGCCCTCCAAAGTCATCATGGAGCCTTGATTCCATGTGCTTCCATTGTGTCCCAGTGATCGCCTTGGTTCCATCAGTTTCCTTAGTGGCACAATGCTCTCCATGCTTCCATGATTGCCCACAATGTCACAATGCTCTCCATGCTTCCATGAGGCCCTGCTTTGCCACAATGGTCCCCTTGTGTCCATGAGGCCCCGCTGTGTCCCAATGGACGGATGGTTCCATGAGGTTCCGTGCTGTTCCCATGGTCTTCTTGAATCCGCAGTGCAACAATGGACCATTGCTTCCAGGCGGCCTCTGTGTCACAAGGGGCTCCTTGATTCCATGATTCCCCACGGTGTCACCATGGAGCCTTGTTTCTAGGAGGTTCTGTACTGTCACAATTGTCTCCTTGATGCCATGAGCCCCTGCAGTGTCACAATGGCTCCTTGCTTCCATGAGGAACACAAAAGCTTTGCATCAACACTGAGCAACAGCTGCTGAACACACCTGGGAGCATCTGCTTGCATCAAAAGAGGGCTTCAAGCTGAGAATGGCAGCAGCAGCTTCCATCTGCAACAGAGAGCCAGGCAAAGGACAGGGACAGAGAATTCAGTGGAAAGACTGCGGGAATTCTGCTTTCAGAGATCATTCCTGCTCACAGGGTCCCTTGTAGAAAGGGGACATCATTCCAGGCAGCCTGGACTGAGCATGTAGGGTTTGTTGTTGAGGAAACCTGCTCAGGCTTTTCCATTCTTTCCTTACAAACAGGAAAACTTCTCTGGGCCTGTGTGCAGGCAGAGCCCTAAGGAGAGCAGTTGGCACATGGTGCCGTGGGCTGGGACAGCCAGCTGCAGAGCTCAAGGGAAGAAGCCCCGCTGTGTCACAATGGCTCCTTGGCTTCATGTGCATCACCTGTGTCACCATGGTCTCCTTGATTCCATGAGGCCCCACTGCGTCACAATGGCTCCTTGCTTCCATGAGGTTCCGCAGTGTCACCATGCTCACCTTTGATCCACATTGTCATAATGGACAATTGCTTCCATGTGGCCCCACTGTGTCACAATAGCCCCTTGGTTCCATAGGTTTTTGTTGGGGTCCCTCCCCTGCCGTGTAGCCCTGGGAGAGGGGCCCTGAGGGCACAGACACGGGGTTTCCTGCCCCTGCTCAGCCTCGTTCCCATTGGTTGGTTTGTGTTCCCTGCGCGGGCAGAAGGACCCTTGGTCCCGTGACTGGAACAGTTCCTGGGCAGAGCTCCGGCCATGCGGCTGGAGAAATAAACATCTCTCTGAAACATCTAGCAAGAATCTGTCTGTCCATATATATTTCCTTTCCATGGGACTCCTGGTTTGATATATGCGTGTTGCAGGATCCCCACTGCAACAAATGGTGGAGATTTGTGAGCAGAACCATCCCCGATCCCTAAGCGACTGATTTGTGTGAGTAAACCCTGGAAACTTTGGATTCCTCTTCTTGGTTTTGCTTTGCTATTCCATATCTAAACTATGGAGGAACCGTGGGAAGACTCTTGGCTCTCAGAGCCGCATATGGACATTTATCTTAAACTTAAAATGATTCTTGAACAACGATTTGTAAATTTTAGCTTGATTCAAGCTCAAAAAGAACTGAAACACTTCCTGGCATGGTTGTTTAAGAACTTTTTCTATGTTTCTTGGGATTTAATTCTTACCAAGGGCTTTTGGAAAACCGTTTGGACACAGTTAATATTGGAGTCAAAATATATGCCGATGGAAGAATATTTTCGTGAATATTATTTAGTTACTGAGACTGTTGAGCAATGTCAGCTGTGTCCTGGCAAAGGGAATCCTGGCGCAGGGACCGTGCGGCCCAGGCCACGTGCACCAAGCGCTCTGAGAGCAGCAGCGAGGCAGTTCCCGCGCGCGGGCGGAGCCACGCGAGCCGCAGTGTCGGTGGCGGAGCGGGGAGCGGCGGGACCCGGCGGGACCCGCACGGCGCAGCACAGTGCGTGGTGGAGCGAGCCCCGGGAACGCCCGACCGAGAGGGGCGGCGCGTGGGCAGCGGCTGGTGGCGATGGCGGTGGAACGGAGCCGCGCCCAGCCGAGACGCGCGCTGGAGCAGGGCGCGGGGGAGTCATCGCTCGGGGGCCCGGCCGAGACGTGGGTGCAGCGCCCGGCAGCGGCAGCGAAGCTGCGACCAGAGGAGGCGACGCACGGAGAACTGAGCGGCACGGCCCGGCCCGGCCCGCACAGCCCCGAACGCGACCCCGGGAAGAGCGCGCAGGCACCAGCAGCTCCAACAATTCCAACACGGGAGCGACCGAAGGAGAGAGCAAAGATGCAGCGAGACAGAAAACAGCAGCCACTCGGAAAAAGGAAAAAATCATAGCAACTAAGACCTTAGGGATAGTAAAATGGTATAATGTTAAGCAAAATTATGGTTTTATAACAAGGTGTGACAACCAGCAAGACATATTCGTGCATAGAACTGCTATTAAAAAGAATAACCCTGAAAAATGCATCCCAAGCTTGGGAGATGGAGAGGTGGTGGAATTTAATATTGTAGTAGGGAGAAAAGGGTTACAAGCATCGCAGGTCACTGGGCCTGATGGTGTTCCTGTAAAAGGCAGTATATATGCAAAAAATCGTAGTCATGTTAGACAATATCTCCATTGTAAGCCCCCCCTACAGTTTCCCTTTCCTAATCCCACCTTTCCCTTTTACCCTATGTCCTATTACCCCCAGTGTATTCCTAATCCATTTTTTCATCCATGGTTTCCCTCACAAAACCATGCTTTTGCCAATTGTGTCCCCAAAAATCCCTTTCCAATGCCGAGTGGGGGATGAAAAGGGGGAGGGAAGAAGTTAAACCCTCTCCTGCCTCAGTTTCCCCACAAAGCATGCTCAGAGTTCTGTCTCCCTTCTGTCAGCCCTAAGATGTTCCACAGAATCTGATTGGACATTTAAAGACTCAGGAGGGTGGCTTGTTTTGTTTTGAAACTGTTCTTGTTATGTTTATCCAGTTGTTTTCATTCTCCTTTTATTAAAATAAAACGGGTGAGGTGTTGGGGTCCCTCCCCTGCCGTGTAGCCCTGGGAGAGGGGCCCTGAGGGCACAGACACGGGGTTTCCTGCCCCTGCTCAGCCTCGTTCCCATTGGTTGGTTTGTGTTCCCTGCGCGGGCAGAAGGACCCTTGGTCCAGTGACTGGAACAGTTCCTGGGCAGAGCTCCGGCCATGCGGCTGGAGAAATAAACATCTCTGAAACAGCTATCAGGAATCTGTCTGTCCATATATATTTCCTTTCCACGGGACTCCTGGTTTGATATATGCGTGTTGCAGGATCCCCACTGCAACAGGTTTTCTAGAATGTAATGTATAATTTTCTACAATGTAACAATGGACTCCTTGGTTCTGTGAGCTACCCTGCTTTTTGCAGAGGTGTCTTTGGTTCCAACAAGGCCCCGCTGTGTCTCAGTGCACCCTGGTTTCCATGCGCATCTGGACTATCACAAAGGCTCCTTGGTTCCACGAGGTCTTGCTGTGTCACAATGGATGCTGTGCTCCATGAGGCCCTCCAAAGTCATCATGGAGCCTTGATTCCATGTGCTTCCATTGTGTCCCAGGGATCGCCTTGGTTCCATCAGTTTCCTTAGTGGCACAATGCTCTCCATGCTTCCATGATTGCCCACAATGTCACAATGCTCTCCATGCTTCCATGAGGCCCTGCTTTGCCACAATGGTCCCCTTGTGTCCATGAGGCCCCACTGTGTCCCAATGGACGGATGGTTCCATGTGGTTCCGAGCTGTCCCCATGGTCTTCTTGAATCCGCAGTGTAACAATGGACCATTGCTTCCAGGCGGCCTCTGTGTCACAAGGGGCTCCTTGATTCCATGATTCGCCACGGTGTCACCATGGAGCCTTGTTTTAGGAGGTTCTGTACTGTCACAATTGTCTCCTTGATGCCATGAGCCCCTGCAGTGTCACAATGGCTCCTTGCTTCCATGAGGAACACAAAAGCTTTGCATCAACACTGAGCAACAGCTGCTGAACACACCTGGGAGCACCTGCTTGCATCAAAAGAGGGCTTCAAGCTGAGAATGGCAGCAGCAGCTTCCATCTGCAACAGAGAGCCAGGCAAAGGACAGGGACAGAGAATTCAGTGGAAAGACTTCGAGAATTCTGCTTTCAGAGATCATTCCTGCTCACAGGGTCCCTTGTAGAAAGGGGACATCATTCCAGGCAGCCTGGACGGAGCATGTAGGGTTTGTTGTTTAGGAAACCTGCTCAGGCTTTTCCATTCTTTCCTTACAAACAGGAAAACTTCTCTGGGCCTGTGTGCAGGCAGAGCCTTAAGGAGAGCAGTTGGCACATGGTGCCGTGGGCTGGGACCGCCAGCTGCAGAGCTCAAGGGAAGAAGCCCCGCTGTGTCACAATGGCTCCTTGGCTTCATGTGCATCACCTGTGTCACAATAGTCTCCTTGATTCCATGAGGCCCCACTGTGTCACAATGGCTCCTTGGCTTCATGTGCATCACCTGTGTCACCATGGTCTCCTTGATTCCATGAGGCCCCACTGCGTCACAAAGGCTCCTTGCTTCCATGAGGTTCCGCAGTGTCACCATGCTCACCTTTGATCCACATTGTCATAATGGACAATTGCTTCCATGTGGCCCCACTGTGTCACAATAGCCCCTTGGTTCCATAGGTTTTCTAGAATGTAATGTATAATTTTCTACAATGTAACAATGGACTCCTTGGTTCTGGGAGCTACCCTGCTTTTTGCAGAGGTGTCTTTGGTTCCAACAAGGCCCCGCTGTGTCTCAGTGCACCCTGGCTTCCATGCGCATCTGGACTATCACAAAGGCTCCTTGGTTCCTCGAGGTCTTGCTGTGTCACAATGGATGCTGTGCTCCATGAGGCCCTCCAAAGTCATCATGGAGCCTTGATTCCATGTGCTTCCATTGTGGCCCAGTGATCGCCTTGGTTCCATCAATTTCCTTAGTGGCACAATGCTCTCCATGCTTCCATGATTGCCCACAATGTCACAATGCTCTCCATGCTTCCATGAGGCCCTGCTTTGCCACAATGGTCCCCTTGTGTCCATGAGGCCCCGCTGTGTCCCAGTGGACGGAGGGTTCCATGAGGTTCCGTGCTGTCCCCATGGTCTTCTTGAATCCGCAGTGTAACAATGGACCATTGCTTCCAGGCGGCCTCTCTGTGTCACAAGGGGCTCCTTGATTCCATGATTCCCCACGGCGTCACCATGGAGCCTTGTTTCTAGGAGGTTCTGTACTGTCACAATTGTCTCCTGGATCCCATGAGCCCCTGCAGTGTCACAATGGCTCCTTGCTTCCATGAGGAACACAAAAGCTTTGCATCAACACTGAGCAACAGCTGCTGAACACACCTGGGAGCATCTGCTTGCATCAAAAGAGGGCTTCAAGCTGAGAATGGCAGCAGCAGCTTCCATCTGCAACAGAGAGCCAGGCAAAGGACAGGGACAGAGAATTCAGTGGAAAGACTGCGGGAATTCTGCTCCCAGAGATCATTCCTGCTCACAGGGTCCCTTGTAGAAAGGGGACATCATTCCAGGCAGCCTGGACTGAGCATGTAGGGTTTGTTGTTGAGGAAACCTGCTCAGGCTTTTCCATTCTTTCCTTACAAACAGGAAAACTTCTCTGGGCCTGTGTGCAGGCAGAGCCCTAAGGAGAGCAGTTGGCACATGGTGCCGTGGGCTGGGACAGCCAGCTGCAGAGCTCAAGGGAAGAAGCCCCGCTGTGTCACAATGGCTCCTTGGCTTCATGTGCATCACCTGTGTCACCATGGTCTCCTTGATTCCATGAGGCCCCACTGCGTCACAAAGGCTCCTTGCTTCCATGAGGTTCCGCAGTGTCACCATGCTCACCTTTGATCCACATTGTCATAATGGACAATTGCTTCCATGTGGCCCCACTGTGTCACAATAGCCCCTTGGTTCCATAGGTTTTTGTTGGGGTCCCTCCCCTGCCGTGTAGCCCTGGGAGAGGGGCCCTGAGGGCACAGACACGGGGTTTCCTGCCCCTGCTCAGCCTCGTTCCCATTGGTTGGTTTGTGTTCCCTGCGCGGGCAGAAGGACCCTTGGTCCCGTGACTGGAACAGTTCCTGGGCAGAGCTCCGGCCATGCGGCTGGAGAAATAAACATCTCTCTGAAACATCTAGCAAGAATCTGTCTGTCCATATATATTTCCTTTCCATGGGACTCCTGGTTTGATATATGCGTGTTGCAGGATCCCCACTGCAACAAATGGTGGAGATTTGTGAGCAGAACCATCCCCGATCCCTAAGCGACTGATTTGTGTGAGTAAACCCTGGAAACTTTGGATTCCTCTTCTTGGTTTTGCTTTGCTATTCCATATCTAAACTATGGAGGAACCGTGGGAAGACTCTTGGCTCTCAGAGCCGCATATGGACATTTATCTTAAACTTAAAATGATTCTTGAACAACGATTTGTAAATTTTAGCTTGATTCAAGCTCAAAAAGAACTGAAACACTTCCTGGCATGGTTGTTTAAGAACTTTTTCTATGTTTCTTGGGATTTAATTCTTACCAAGGGCTTTTGGAAAACCGTTTGGACACAGTTAATATTGGAGTCAAAATATATGCCGATGGAAGAATATTTTCGTGAATATTATTTAGTTACTGAGACTGTTGAGCAATGTCAGCTGTGTCCTGGCAAAGGGAATCCTGGCGCAGGGACCGTGCGGCCCAGGCCACGTGCACCGAGCGCTCTGAGAGCAGCAGCGAGGCAGTTCCCGCGCGCGGGCGGAGCCACGCGAGCCGCAGTGTCGGTGGCGGAGCGGGGAGCGGCGGGACCCGGCGGGACCCGCACGGCGCAGCACAGCGCGTGGTGGAGCGAGCCCCGGGAACGCCCGACCGAGAGGGGCGGCGCGTGGGCAGCGGCTGGCGGCGATGGCGGTGGAACGGAGCCGCGCCCAGCCGAGACGCGCGCTGGAGCAGGGCGCGGGGGAGTCATCGCTCGGGGGCCCGGCCGAGACGTGGGTGCAGCGCCCGGCAGCGGCAGCGAAGCTGCGACCAGAGGAGGCGACGCACGGAGAACTGAGCGGCACGGCCCGGCCCGGCCCGCACAGCCCCGAACGCGACCCCGGGAAGAGCGCGCAGGCACCAGCAGCTCCAACAATTCCAACACGGGAGCGACCGAAGGAGAGAGCAAAGACGCAGCGAGACAGAAAACAGCAGCCACTCGGAAAAAGGAAAAAATCATAGCAACTAAGACCTTAGGGATAGTAAAATGGTATAATGTTAAGCAAAATTATGGTTTTATAACAAGGTGTGACAACCAGCAAGACATATTCGTGCATAGAACTGCTATTAAAAAGAATAACCCTGAAAAATGCATCCCAAGCTTGGGAGATGGAGAGGTGGTGGAATTTAATATTGTAGTAGGGAGAAAAGGGTTACAAGCATCGCAGGTCACTGGGCCTGATGGTGTTCCTGTAAAAGGCAGTATATATGCAAAAAATCGTAGTCATGTTAGACAATATCTCCATTGTAAGCCCCCCCTACAGTTTCCCTTTCCTAATCCCACCTTTCCCTTTTACCCTATGTCCTATTACCCCCAGTGTATTCCTAATCCATTTTTTCATCCATGGTTTCCCTCACAAAACCATGCTTTTGCCAATTGTGTCCCCAAAAATCCCTTTCCAATGCCGAGTGGGGGATGAAAAGGGGGAGGGAAGAAGTTAAACCCTCTCCTGCCTCAGTTTCCCCACAAAGCATGCTCAGAGTTCTGTCTCCCTTCTGTCAGCCCTAAGATGTTCCACAGAATCTGATTGGACATTTAAAGACTCAGGAGGGTGGCTTGTTTTGTTTTGAAACTGTTCTTGTTATGTTTATCCAGTTGTTTTCATTCTCCTTTTATTAAAATAAAACGGGTGAGGTGTTGGGGTCCCTCCCCTGCCGTGTAGCCCTGGGAGAGGGGCCCTGAGGGCACAGACACGGGGTTTCCTGCCCCTGCTCAGCCTCGTTCCCATTGGTTGGTTTGTGTTCCCTGCGCGGGCAGAAGGACCCTTGGTCCCGTGACTGGAACAGTTCCTGGGCAGAGCTCCGGCCATGCGGCTGGAGAAATAAACATCTCTGAAACAGCTATCAGGAATCTGTCTGTCCATATATATTTCCTTTCCACGGGACTCCTGGTTTGATATATGCGTGTTGCAGGATCCCCACTGCAACAGGTTTTCTAGAATGTAATGTATAATTTTCTACAATGTAACAATGGACTCCTTGGTTCTGTGAGCTACCCTGCTTTTTGCAGAGGTGTCTTTGGTTCCAACAAGGCCCCGCTGTGTCTCAGTGCACCCTGGCTTCCATGCGCATCTGGAGTATCACAAAGGCTCCTTGGTTCCACGAGGTCTTGCTGTGTCACAATGGATGCTGTGCTCCATGAGGCCCTCCAAAGTCATCATGGAGCCTTGATTCCATGTGCTTCCATTGTGTCCCAGGGATCGCCTTGGTTCCATCAGTTTCCTTAGTGGCACAATGCTCTCCATGCTTCCATGATTGCCCACAATGTCACAATGCTCTCCATGCTTCCATGAGGCCCTGCTTTGCCACAATGGTCCCCTTGTGTCCATGAGGCCCCACTGTGTCCCAAAGGACGGAGGGTTCCATGTGGTTCCGAGCTGTTCCCATGGTCTTCTTGAATCCGCAGTGCAACAATGGACCATTGCTTCCAGGCGGCCTCTGTGTCACAAGGGGCTCCTTGATTCCATGATTCGCCACGGTGTCACCATGGAGCCTTGTTTCTAGGAGGTTCTGTACTGTCACAATTGTCTCCTTGATGCCATGAGCCCCTGCAGTGTCACAATGGCTCCTTGCTTCCATGAGGAACACAAAAGCTTTGCATCAACACTGAGCAACAGCTGCTGAACACACCTGGGAGCACCTGCTTGCATCAAAAGAGGGCTTCAAGCTGAGAACGGCAGCAGCAGCTTCCATCTGCAACAGAGAGCCCGGCAAAGGACAGGGACAGAGAATTCAGTGGAAAGACTTCGAGAATTCTGCTTTCAGAGATCATTCCTGCTCACAGGGTCCCTTGTAGAAAGGGGACATCATTCCAGGCAGCCTGGACGGAGCATGTAGGGTTTGTTGTTTAGGAAACCTGCTCAGGCTTTTCCATTCTTTCCTTACAAACAGGAAAACTTCTCTGGGCCTGTGTGCAGGCAGAGCCCTAAGGAGAGCAGTTGGCACATGGTGCCGTGGGCTGGGACCGCCAGCTGCAGAGCTCAAGGGAAGAAGCCCCGCTGTGTCACAATGGCTCCTTGGCTTCATGTGCATCACCTGTGTCACAATAGTCTCCTTGATTCCATGAGGCCCCACTGTGTCACAATGGCTCCTTGGCTTCATGTGCATCACCTGTGTCACCATGGTCTCCTTGATTGCATGAGGCCTCACTGTGTCACAATGGCTCCTTGGCTTCATGTGCATCACCTGTGTCACCATGGTCTCCTTGATTCCATGAGGCCCCACTGCGTCACAAAGGCTCCTTGCTTCCATGAGGTTCCGCAGTGTCACCATGCTCACCTTTGATCCACATTGTCATAATGGACAATTGCTTCCATGTGGCCCCACTGTGTCACAATAGCCCCTTGGTTCCATACGTTTTCTAGAATGTAATGTATAATTTTCTACAATGTAACAATGGACTCCTTGGTTCTGGGAGCTACCCTGCTTTTTGCAGAGGTGTCTTTGGTTCCAACAAGGCCCCGCTGTGTCTCAGTGCACCCTGGCTTCCATGCGCATCTGGAGTATCACAAAGGCTCCTTGGTTCCTCGAGGTCTTGCTGTGTCACAATGGATCCTGTGCTCCATGAGGCCCTCCAAAGTCATCATGGAGCCTTGATTCCATGTGCTTCCATTGTGTCCCAGTGATCGCCTTGGTTCCATCAGTTTCCTTAGTGGCACAATGCTCTCCATGCTTCCATGACTGCCCACAATGTCACAATGCTCTCCATGCTTCCATGAGGCCCTGCTTTGCCACAATGGTCCCCTTGTGCCCATGAGGCCCCGCTGTGTCCCAGTGGACGGAGGGTTCCATGAGGTTCCGTGCTGTCCCCATGGTCTTCTTGAATCCGCAGTGTAACAATGGACCATTGCTTCCAGGCGGCCTCTCTGTGTCACAAGGGGCTCCTTGATTCCATGATTCCCCACGGTGTCACCATGGAGCCTTGTTTCTAGGAGGTTCTGTACTGTCACAATTGTCTCCTTGATGCCATGAGCCCCTGCAGTGTCACAATGGCTCCTTGCTTCCATGAGGAACACAAAAGCTTTGCATCAACACTGAGCAACAGCTGCTGAACACACCTGGGAGCACCTGCTTGCATCAAACGAGGGCTTCAAGCTGAGAATGGCAGCAGCAGCTTCCATCTGCAACAGAGAGCCAGGCAAAGGACAGGGACAGAGAATTCAGTGGAAAGACTGCGAGAATTCTGCTCCCAGAGATCATTCCTGCTCACAGGGTCCCTTGTAGAAAGGGGACATCATTCCAGGCAGCCTGGACTGAGCATGTAGGGTTTGTTGTTGAGGAAACCTGCTCAGGCTTTTCCATTCTTTCCTTACAAACAGGAAAACTTCTCTGGGCCTGTGTGCAGGCAGAGCCCTAAGGAGAGCAGATGGCACATGGTGCCGTGGGCTGGGACCGCCAGCTGCAGAGCTCAAGGGAAGAAGCCCCGCTGTGTCACAATGGCTCCTTGGCTTCATGTGCATCACCTGTGTCACCATGGTCTCCTTGATTCCATGAGGCCCCACTGTGTCACAATGGCTCCTTGGCTTCATGTGCATCACCTGTGTCACAATAGTCTCCTTGATTCCATGAGGCCCCACTGTGTCACAATGGCTCCTTGGCTTCATGTGCATCACCTGTGTCACCATGGTCTCCTTGATTCCATGAGGCCCCACTGTGTCACAATGGCTCCTTGCTTCCATGAGGTTCCGCAGTGTCACCATGCTCACCTTTGATCCACATTGTCATAATGGACAATTGCTTCCATGTGGCCCCACTGTGTCACAATAGCCCCTTGGTTCCATAGGTTTTCTAGAATGTAATGTATAATTTTCTACAATGTAACAATGGACTCCTTGGTCCTGGGAGCTACCCTGCTTTTTGCAGAGGTGTCTTTGGTTCCAACAAGGCCCCGCTGTGTCTCAGTGCACCCTGGTTTCCATGCGCATCTGGAGTATCACAAAGGCTCCTTGGTTCCACGAGGTCTTGCTGTGTCACAATGGATGCTGTGCTCCATGAGGCCCTCCAAAGTCATCATGGAGCCTTGATTCCATGTGCTTCCATTGTGTCCCAGTGATCGCCTTGGTTCCATCAGTTTCCTTAGTGGCACAATGCTCTCCATGCTTCCATGATTGCCCACAATGTCACAATGCTCTCCATGCTTCCATGAGGCCCTGCTTTGCCACAATGGTCCCCTTGTGCCCATGAGGCCCCGCTGTGTCCCAGTGGACGGAGGGTTCCATGAGGTTCCATGCTGTCCCCATGGTCTTCTTGAATCCGCAGTGTAACAATGGACCATTGCTACCAGGCGGCCTCTCTGTGTCATAAGGGGCTCCTTGATTCCATGATTCGCCACGGTGTCACCATGGAGCCTTGTTTCTAGGAGGTTCTGTACTGTCACAATTGTCTCCTTGATGCCATGAGCCCCTGCAGTGTCACAATGGCTCCTTGCTTCCATGAGGAACACAAAAGCTTTGCATCAACACTGAGCAACAGCTGCTGAACACACCTGGGAGCACCTGCTTGCATCAACAGAGGGCTTCAAGCTGAGAATGGCAGCAGCAGCTTCCATCTGCAACAGAGAGCCAGGCAAAGGACAGGGACAGAGAATTCAGTGGAAAGACTGCGGGAATTCTGCTTTCAGAGATCATTCCTGCTCACAGGGTCCCTTGTAGAAAGGGGACATCATTCCAGGCAGCCTGGACTGAGCATGTAGGGTTTGTTGTTGAGGAAACCTGCTCAGGCTTTTCCATTCTTTCCTTACAAACAGGAAAACTTCTCTGGGCCTGTGTGCAGGCAGAGCCCTGAGGAGAGCAGTTGGCACATGGTGCCGTGGGCTGGGACCGCCAGCTGCAGAGCTCAAGGGAAGAAGCCCCGCTGTGTCACAATGGCTCCTTGGCTTCATGTGCATCACCTGTGTCACCATGGTCTCCTTGATTCCATGAGGCCCCACTGCGTCACAAAGGCTCCTTGCTTCCATGAGGTTCCGCAGTGTCACCATGCTCACCTTTGATCCACATTGTCATAATGGACAATTGCTTCCATGTGGCCCCACTGTGTCACAATAGCCCCTTGGTTCCATAGGTTTTCTAGAATGTAATGTATAATTTTCTACAATGTAACAATGGACTCCTTGGTTCTGGGAGCTACCCTGCTTTTTGCAGAGGTGTCTTTGGTTCCAACAAGGCCCCGCTGTGTCTCAGTGCACCCTGGCTTCCATGCGCATCTGGAGTATCACAAAGGCTCCTTGGTTCCACGAGGTCTTGCTGTGTCACAATGGATGCTGTGCTCCATGAGGCCCTCCAAAGTCATCATGGAGCCTTGATTCCATGTGCTTCCATTGTGTCCCAGTGATCGCCTTGGTTCCATCAGTTTCCTTAGTGGCACAATGCTCTCCATGCTTCCATGACTGCCCACAATGTCACAATGCTCTCCATGCTTCCATGAGGCCCTGCTTTGCCACAATGGTCCCCTTGTGCCCATGAGGCCCCGCTGTGTCCCAGTGGACGGAGGGTTCCATGAGGTTCCGTGCTGTCCCCATGGTCTTCTTGAATCCGCAGTGTAACAATGGACCATTGCTTCCAGGCGGCCTCTCTGTGTCACAAGGGGCTCCTTGATTCCATGATTCCCCACGGTGTCACCATGGAGCCTTGTTTCTAGGAGGTTCTGTACTGTCACAATTGTCTCCTTGATGCCATGAGCCCCTGCAGTGTCACAATGGCTCCTTGCTTCCATGAGGAACACAAAAGCTTTGCATCAACACTGAGCAACAGCTGCTGAACACACCTGGGAGCACCTGCTTGCATCAAAAGAGGGCTTCAAGCTGAGAATGGCAGCAGCAGCTTCCATCTGCAACAGAGAGCCAGGCAAAGGACAGGGACAGAGAATTCAGTGGAAAGACTGCGAGAATTCTGCTCCCAGAGATCATTCCTGCTCACAGGGTCCCTTGTAGAAAGGGGACATCATTCCAGGCAGCCTGGACTGAGCATGTAGGGTTTGTTGTTGAGGAAACCTGCTCAGGCTTTTCCATTCTTTCCTTACAAACAGGAAAACTTGTCTGGGCCTGTGTGCAGGCAGAGCCCTGAGGAGAGCAGATGGCACATGGTGCCGTGGGCTGGGACCGCCAGCTGCAGAGCTCAAGGGAAGAAGCCCCGCTGTGTCACAATGGCTCCTTGGCTTCATGTGCATCACCTGTGTCACCATGGTCTCCTTGATTCCATGAGGCCCCACTGTGTCACAATGGCTCCTTGGCTTCATGTGCATCACCTGTGTCACAATAGTCTCCTTGATTCCATGAGGCCCCCCTGTGTCACAATGGCTCCTTGGCTTCATGTGCATCACCTGTGTCACCATGGTCTCCTTGATTCCATGAGGCCCCACTGTGTCACAATGGCTCCTTGGCTTCATGTGCATCACCTGTGTCACCATGGTCTCCTTGATTCCATGAGGCCCCACTGCGTCACAAAGGCTCCTTGCTTCCATGAGGTTCCGCAGTGTCACCATGCTCACCTTTGATCCACATTGTCATAATGGACAATTGCTTCCATGTGGCCCCACTGTGTCACAATAGCCCCTTGGTTCCATAGGTTTTCTAGAATGTAATGTATAATTTTCTACAATGTAACAATGGACTCCTTGGTTCTGGGAGCTACCCTGCTTTTTGCAGAGGTGTCTTTGGTTCCAACAAGGCCCCGCTGTGTCTCAGTGCACCCTGGCTTCCATGCGCATCTGGACTATCACAAAGGCTCCTTGGTTCCTCGAGGTCTTGCTGTGTCACAATGGATGCTGTGCTCCATGAGGCCCTCCAAAGTCATCATGGAGCCTTGATTCCATGTGCTTCCATTGTGTCCCAGTGATCGCCTTGGTTCCATCAGTTTCCTGAGTGGCACAATGCTCTCCATGCTTCCATGATTGCCCACAATGTCACAATGCTCTCCATGCTTCCATGAGGCCCTGCTTTGCCACAATGGTCCCCTTGTGTCCATGAGGCCCCGCTGTGTCCCAATGGACAGATGGTTCCATGAGGTTCCGTGCTGTTCCCATGGTCTTCTTGAATCCGCAGTGCAACAATGGACCATTGCTTCCAGGCGGCCTCTGTGTCACAAGGGGCTCCTTGATTCCATGATTCCCCACGGTGTCACCATGAAGCCTTGTTTCTAGGAGGTTCTGTACTGTCACAATTGTCTCCTTGATGCCATGAGCCCCTGCAGTGTCACAATGGCTCCTTGCTTCCATGAGGAACACAAAAGCTTTGCATCAACACTGAGCAACAGCTGCTGAACACACCTGGGAGCACCTGCTTGCATCAACAGAGGGCTTCAAGCTGAGAATGGCAGCAGCAGCTTCCATCTGCAACAGAGAGCCAGGCAAAGGACAGGGACAGAGAATTCAGTGGAAAGACTGCGGGAATTCTGCTTTCAGAGATCATTCCTGCTCACAGGGTCCCTTGTAGAAAGGGGACATCATTCCAGGCAGCCTGGACTGAGCATGTAGGGTTTGTTGTTTAGGAAACCTGCTCAGGCTTTTCCATTCTTTCCTTACAAACAGGAAAACTTCTCTGGGCCTGTGTGCAGGCAGAGCCCTGAGGAGAGCAGTTGGCACATGGTGCCGTGGGCTGGGACCGCCAGCTGCAGAGCTCAAGGGAAGAAGCCCCGCTGTGTCACAATGGCTCCTTGGCTTCATGTGCATCACCTGTGTCACAATAGTCTCCTTGATTCCATGAGGCCCCACTGGGTCACAATGGCTCCTTGGCTTCATGTGCATCACCTGTGTCACAATACTCTCCTTGATTCCATGAGGCCCCACTGCGTCACAAAGGCTCCTTGCTTCCATGAGGTTCCGCAGTGTCACCATGCTCACCTTTGATCCACATTGTCATAATGGACAATTGCTTCCATGTGGCCCCACTGTGTCACAATAGCCCCTTGGTTCCATAGGTTTTCTAGAATGTAATGTATAATTTTCTACAATGTAACAATGGACTCCTTGGTTCTGGGAGCTACCCTGCTTTTTGCAGAGGTGTCTTTGGTTCCAACAAGGCCCCGCTGTGTCTCAGTGCACCCTGGCTTCCATGCGCATCTGGACTATCACAAAGGCTCCTTGGTTCCTCGAGGTCTTGCTGTGTCACAATGGATGCTGTGCTCCATGAGGCCCTCCAAAGTCATCATGGAGCCTTGATTCCATGTGCTTCCATTGTGTCCCAGTGATCGCCTTGGTTCCATCAGTTTCCTTAGTGGCACAATGCTCTCCATGCTTCCATGATTGCCCACAATGTCACAATGCTCTCCATGCTTCCATGAGGCCCTGCTTTGCCACAATGGTCCCCTTGTGTCCATGAGGCCCCGCTGTGTCCCAATGGACGGATGGTTCCATGAGGTTCCGTGCTGTTCCCATGGTCTTCTTGAATCCGCAGTGCAACAATGGACCATTGCTTCCAGGCGGCCTCTGTGTCACAAGGGGCTCTTTGATTCCATGATTCCCCACGGTGTCACCATGGAGCCTTGTTTCTAGGAGGTTCTGTACTGTCACAATTGTCTCCTTGATGCCATGAGCCCCTGCAGTGTCACAATGGCTCCTTGCTTCCATGAGGAACACAAAAGCTTTGCATCAACACTGAGCAACAGCTGCTGAACACACCTGGGAGCATCTGCTTGCATCAAAAGAGGGCTTCAAGCTGAGAATGGCAGCAGCAGCTTCCATCTGCAACAGAGAGCCAGGCAAAGGACAGGGACAGAGAATTCAGTGGAAAGACTGCGGGAATTCTGCTTTCAGAGATCATTCCTGCTCACAGGGTCCCTTGTAGAAAGGGGACATCATTCCAGGCAGCCTGGACTGAGCATGTAGGGTTTGTTGTTGAGGAAACCTGCTCAGGCTTTTCCATTCTTTCCTTACAAACAGGAAAACTTCTCTGGGCCTGTGTGCAGGCAGAGCCCTAAGGAGAGCAGTTGGCACATGGTGCCGTGGGCTGGGACAGCCAGCTGCAGAGCTCAAGGGAAGAAGCCCCGCTGTGTCACAATGGCTCCTTGGCTTCATGTGCATCACCTGTGTCACCATGGTCTCCTTGATTCCATGAGGCCCCACTGCGTCACAATGGCTCCTTGCTTCCATGAGGTTCCGCAGTGTCACCATGCTCACCTTTGATCCACATTGTCATAATGGACAATTGCTTCCATGTGGCCCCACTGTGTCACAATAGCCCCTTGGTTCCATAGGTTTTTGTTGGGGTCCCTCCCCTGCCGTGTAGCCCTGGGAGAGGGGCCCTGAGGGCACAGACACGGGGTTTCCTGCCCCTGCTCAGCCTCGTTCCCATTGGTTGGTTTGTGTTCCCTGCGCGGGCAGAAGGACCCTTGGTCCCGTGACTGGAACAGTTCCTGGGCAGAGCTCCGGCCATGCGGCTGGAGAAATAAACATCTCTCTGAAACATCTAGCAAGAATCTGTCTGTCCATATATATTTCCTTTCCATGGGACTCCTGGTTTGATATATGCGTGTTGCAGGATCCCCACTGCAACAAATGGTGGAGATTTGTGAGCAGAACGATCCCCGATCCCTAAGCGACTGATTTGTGTGAGTAAACCCTGGAAACTTTGGATTCCTCTTCTTGGTTTTGCTTTGCTATTCCATATCTAAACTATGGAGGAACCGTGGGAAGACTCTTGGCTCTCAGAGCCGCATATGGACATTTATCTTAAACTTAAAATGATTCTTGAACAACGATTTGTAAATTTTAGCTTGATTCAAGCTCAAAAAGAACTGAAACACTTCCTGGCATGGTTGTTTAAGAACTTTTTCTATGTTTCTTGGGATTTAATTCTTACCAAGGGCTTTTGGAAAACCGTTTGGACACAGTTAATATTGGAGTCAAAATATATGCCGATGGAAGAATATTTTCGTGAATATTATTTAGTTACTGAGACTGTTGAGCAATGTCAGCTGTGTCCTGGCAAAGGGAATCCTGGCGCAGGGACCGTGCGGCCCAGGCCACGTGCACCAAGCGCTCTGAGAGCAGCAGCGAGGCAGTTCCCGCGCGCGGGCGGAGCCACGCGAGCCGCAGTGTCGGTGGCGGAGCGGGGAGCGGCGGGACCCGGCGGGACCCGCACGGCGCAGCACAGCGCGTGGTGGAGCGAGCCCCGGGAACGCCCGACCGAGAGGGGCGGCGCGTGGGCAGCGGCTGGTGGCGATGGCGGTGGAACGGAGCCGCGCCCAGCCGAGACGCGCGCTGGAGCAGGGCGCGGGGGAGTCATCGCTCGGGGGCCCGGCCGAGACGTGGGTGCAGCGCCCGGCAGCGGCAGCGAAGCTGCGACCAGAGGAGGCGACGCACGGAGAACTGAGCGGCACGGCCCGGCCCGGCCCGCACAGCCCCGAACGCGACCCCGGGAAGAGCGCGCAGGCACCAGCAGCTCCAACAATTCCAACACGGGAGCGACCGAAGGAGAGAGCAAAGATGCAGCGAGACAGAAAACAGCAGCCACTCGGAAAAAGGAAAAAATCATAGCAACTAAGACCTTAGGGATAGTAAAATGGTATAATGTTAAGCAAAATTATGGTTTTATAACAAGGTGTGACAACCAGCAAGACATATTCGTGCATAGAACTGCTATTAAAAAGAATAACCCTGAAAAATGCATCCCAAGCTTGGGAGATGGAGAGGTGGTGGAATTTAATATTGTAGTAGGGAGAAAAGGGTTACAAGCATCGCAGGTCACTGGGCCTGATGGTGTTCCTGTAAAAGGCAGTATATATGCAAAAAATCGTAGTCATGTTAGACAATATCTCCATTGTAAGCCCCCCCTACAGTTTCCCTTTCCTAATCCCACCTTTCCCTTTTACCCTATGTCCTATTACCCCCAGTGTATTCCTAATCCATTTTTTCATCCATGGTTTCCCTCACAAAACCATGCTTTTGCCAATTGTGTCCCCAAAAATCCCTTTCCAATGCCGAGTGGGGGATGAAAAGGGGGAGGGAAGAAGTTAAACCCTCTCCTGCCTCAGTTTCCCCACAAAGCATGCTCAGAGTTCTGTCTCCCTTCTGTCAGCCCTAAGATGTTCCACAGAATCTGATTGGACATTTAAAGACTCAGGAGGGTGGCTTGTTTTGTTTTGAAACTGTTCTTGTTATGTTTATCCAGTTGTTTTCATTCTCCTTTTATTAAAATAAAACGGGTGAGGTGTTGGGGTCCCTCCCCTGCCGTGTAGCCCTGGGAGAGGGGCCCTGAGGGCACAGACACGGGGTTTCCTGCCCCTGCTCAGCCTCGTTCCCATTGGTTGGTTTGTGTTCCCTGCGCGGGCAGAAGGACCCTTGGTCCCGTGACTGGAACAGTTCCTGGGCAGAGCTCCGGCCATGCGGCTGGAGAAATAAACATCTCTGAAACAGCTATCAGGAATCTGTCTGTCCATATATATTTCCTTTCCACGGGACTCCTGGTTTGATATATGCGTGTTGCAGGATCCCCACTGCAACAGGTTTTCTAGAATGTAATGTATAATTTTCTACAATGTAACAATGGACTCCTTGGTTCTGTGAGCTACCCTGCTTTTTGCAGAGGTGTCTTTGGTTCCAACAAGGCCCCGCTGTGTCTCAGTGCACCCTGGTTTCCATGCGCATCTGGACTATCACAAAGGCTCCTTGGTTCCACGAGGTCTTGCTGTGTCACAATGGATGCTGTGCTCCATGAGGCCCTCCAAAGTCATCATGGAGCCTTGATTCCATGTGCTTCCATTGTGTCCCAGTGATCGCCTTGGTTCCATCAGTTTCCTTAGTGGCACAATGCTCTCCATGCTTCCATGATTGCCCACAATGTCACAATGCTCTCCATGCTTCCATGAGGCCCTGCTTTGCCACAATGGTCCCCTTGTGTCCATGAGGCCCCACTGTGTCCCAATGGACGGATGGTTCCATGTGGTTCCGAGCTGTTCCCATGGTCTTCTTGAATCCGCAGTGTAACAATGGACCATTGCTTCCAGGCGGCCTCTGTGTCACAAGGGGCTCCTTGATTCCATGATTCGCCACGGTGTCACCATGGAGCCTTGTTTTAGGAGGTTCTGTACTGTCACAATTGTCTCCTTGATGCCATGAGCCCCTGCAGTGTCACAATGGCTCCTTGCTTCCATGAGGAACACAAAAGCTTTGCATCAACACTGAGCAACAGCTGCTGAACACACCTGGGAGCACCTGCTTGCATCAACAGAGGGCTTCAAGCTGAGAATGGCAGCAGCAGCTTCCATCTGCAACAGAGAGCCAGGCAAAGGACAGGGACAGAGAATTCAGTGGAAAGACTTCGAGAATTCTGCTTTCAGAGATCATTCCTGCTCACAGGGTCCCTTGTAGAAAGGGGACATCATTGCAGGCAGCCTGGACGGAGCATGTAGGGTTTGTTGTTTAGGAAACCTGCTCAGGCTTTTCCATTCTTTCCTTACAAACAGGAAAACTTCTCTGGGCCTGTGTGCAGGCAGAGCCTTAAGGAGAGCAGTTGGCACATGGTGCCGTGGGCTGGGACCGCCAGCTGCAGAGCTCAAGGGAAGAAGCCCCGCTGTGTCACAATGGCTCCTTGGCTTCATGTGCATCACCTGTGTCACAATAGTCTCCTTGATTCCATGAGGCCCCACTGTGTCACAATGGCTCCTTGGCTTCATGTGCATCACCTGTGTCACCATGGTCTCCTTGATTCCATGAGGCCCCACTGCGTCACAAAGGCTCCTTGCTTCCATGAGGTTCCGCAGTGTCACCATGCTCACCTTTGATCCACATTGTCATAATGGACAATTGCTTCCATGTGGCCCCACTGTGTCACAATAGCCCCTTGGTTCCATAGGTTTTCTAGAATGTAATGTATAATTTTCTACAATGTAACAATGGACTCCTTGGTTCTGGGAGCTACCCTGCTTTTTGCAGAGGTGTCTTTGGTTCCAACAAGGCCCCGCTGTGTCTCAGTGCACCCTGGCTTCCATGCGCATCTGGACTATCACAAAGGCTCCTTGGTTCCTCGAGGTCTTGCTGTGTCACAATGGATGCTGTGCTCCATGAGGCCCTCCAAAGTCATCATGGAGCCTTGATTCCATGTGCTTCCATTGTGGCCCAGTGATCGCCTTGGTTCCATCAATTTCCTTAGTGGCACAATGCTCTCCATGCTTCCATGATTGCCCACAATGTCACAATGCTCTCCATGCTTCCATGAGGCCCTGCTTTGCCACAATGGTCCCCTTGTGTCCATGAGGCCCCGCTGTGTCCCAGTGGACGGAGGGTTCCATGAGGTTCCGTGCTGTCCCCATGGTCTTCTTGAATCCGCAGTGTAACAATGGACCATTGCTTC